>NW_023494063.1:0-66774 GCF_013265735.2 Oncorhynchus mykiss | reverse complement strand
CCCCCCCCCCCCCACCTTTCAGATTATGTGTGCTAGTGCTTCTAGTAGCCTGTAGCTTTGCCCTGAATGGATGCATGTTATTTATTTTGTTCCTCATTTTCTCATGTTAAGTCTAACGTTTATGTTTCATGAAGCTATAGGCCTACGGTGTCGCAATGCTGCTATTTCGAATGCTGGCTGGCGGCAATAATGCATTTACTTGTTCAGTAATTAAAGTGGAAAATTCAAACATTTCAGATTGTAAAATAAATGTGATGCAACAACATACTAAATCAGTACCCAAAATATTTTTTAGAATATACAACTTTCCTGTAGGACTATAGCCTACCAGCCATCATTGCACTCTCTCGCAGTATGGATATAAAGTTTGTGCTCCATAAAACCAGTCTATTAATGCCAAATAATCAGTCCATTGTCAAAACAATAGCTTACTAGGGCTTGTTTCATTATGCAGACAATGCAGTCAAGCCTACTAGCATATCTATAGCTATATACAGTATTTAGCTGGTAGCCTATTTATATTACACATTGGAACTCGGGGCTAGCTGTCGTGGGCTATCAGTCTCATCACTCATAGGCTTTTACCAGTGTATACAGAAGGGGGGGGGGGGGGGGGGTCACTCTCATGAGCGCTGCTGGGTCAGTGACAGTCATCAGCTTGGTTTTCTGGGAGAAGAGGAGGACTGGTACTCTCTCTAGAGGAACTGTCACTATTCTTGAGAGGAGGAAGAAGAGGAGAAGCAAGGCCACTGTCATTGCCAGGCCCGGGCAGTGAGATCTCTGTGGGGACTGGGAAGCTTTAGTGTTAGCTGCTGCATGACTAGGTCTACTAGCTTCCACCTGCGATTGTGTTTCGTCAGTCGAGGACGAGGTGGTAGCTTTGCTGACGTGGTTATTGTCTGTAATGTGGCACGGGCTTGATCAGATAAAGCTTTTTTTTGGTGGAGTTTTTGTTCACCACTTGATCTTGCCTTTTGTTTATCCATCAAGAACAACTCACTCACTGATTCACCTAACTGTCACTGAGAAATAGGCTAATTAGATGCATGAAAACGATATTGTCTGACTCAGCTACTACGCATGTTTGTTGGACAACACGAACGCTTCTGCTCATACATGTGAAAATTAAAAAGGATGGTTACTTTTTTTACTTTGCAACTACTTACTACTTTTTTAGCTATTGTGCAACTACTTAGCATGTTGGCTAACCCTTCTCTAACCACTATCCCAGGGGTTCTCAAACTTTTTTGTATTAGCAAATCCTTCACTGACCCCCTCATAATCAGAACACAACTCGAGTGAGATAAAAATATCATTAAGGAGTTTTACCATGATTTCGTGTGCAAGGCCAGACAAACCAAGTCTCGGGCCCTGGGAAGGAACATTTTAAAGGTCCTCCTCTTGGAGGGGAAAAAAAAGCTAATATCCTGCAGTTCTACACGTTGTCATGAGGCAGAGAGAAAACGACTGTGTAACGAAGACGCTGTGAGTCAAGAAGCAGGTGAACCGTTTAATAATACATCAAACGAGACAAAATAACAGTAGCGTCTTTGCATGAACACAGGATCAATACTGACTGGGGAAGGAACCTAAGGGAGTGCCAGATATAGGGCTGGTAATAAGTAAGGTAATTGAGTCAAGTGTGCCTCATGTCAACGTGCAGGTGCTTGTAATGATTGATGCCAGGTGTGCGTAATGATGGATCCCAGGACCAGTGGTTAGTATACTGGCGACGTCGAAACACCAGAGGGGAGGAGCATGAGTAGACGTGACAGACTGCCACCTCTCATTGAAGCCATGGAAGTTCAAGGCCGACCACGCCACTGCAGGCATTGTGATCAGAAAACAGGATCGCCCATAATAGTGAAATAAATAAAAAGTCAATCATGGTACCAATAAATGCTTCTAATACACCAGATGTATGTCCTTGAAACCGATTATGTTTAAATCACATTTAAAAAGCATTTTTGAAAAAGGTCTGTTTGAGATACAAGTTTGAGTATTTTGTCTCTAATTAATGCGTCGGCCACAAATACGAGTATAGTCAAAATTATTTGGGTATGAGTTAACAGAACATCAACTTTTAAAAGTTAGATTTTCACTGAACAATTTATTTAAATCACAGTGCATTTATGTAAAAAAAATATATAGTATTGAAGTATTGAGATGAAAAATGTGTAATAGGTGGAGTACTGTGGATACCAATAGGCCCATGTTGCCCAAGGTTTAATAACATAAATTGTAGATTAATAATATTACATTGTATTACACCCTCTAAACTTCCACGGATCCCTTGGGCAAAATGTGTTTTTTCAGTTGTTGGATCCCCCCGCCCCCTTTTGCCCTTAGAACAGCCTCAATGCGTTGGAGCATGGACTCTACAAGGTGTCAAAAGCTTTCCAAACGGGTGCTGGCCATGTCGACTCAAATGCTTCCCACAGTTGTGTCAAGTTGGCTGGATGTCCTTTTGTCCTGCCCATTCACCCTCCGAAAGGCACACATACACAATACGTCTCGATTGTCTCAAGGCTTAAACATCCTTCTTTAACCTGTCTCCTCTCTCTCATATACATGGATGGAAGTGGATTTAACAGGTGACATCAATATGGGATCATATCTTTCTCCTGAATCCCCTGTTTTCAATACAGGTATAACGACACAGCTTTTTTTGAAAATGTTTTAGAAGGTTGGAGAACACATTGGGAGGCATCTTGAAACTTTGCCGCAAGTGGATCTTTTAGCAAGACAATAACCCCAAGCAGACATCAAAATCAAAAAAAAAAATTGTTAATTGACCACAAAATAAACATTTTGAAATGGCCGTCTCAGGATTTGATCCCCATTGAAAACCTGTGGTTTGAATTGAAGAGGGCAGTCGATAAACGCAGACGAAGGATATCAAGGACCTGGAAATATTCTGTATGGAGGAGTCGTCTAAGATCACTCCCAATGTGTTCTCCAAAAAATGTTTAAGGCTGTGCTGTTATCCTCGCAAGGGGAGGATGCTAGAGTATTCTTTTATTACTTGTTAAACAAAATATCTTCCTCTGAGCACTTGCATTAGTATAAAATAATATAATGTTCCAAATGTTCCTTCTAAATCTTGTTATTGCGTAACATTTTCAAGAGTACTCAATATTCAGAACCAGATTTTGGTTTCAGATGACAAATAAAAGCCTTTCAATCTCCTACACAATATCCCCTTGACTGGTGTGCATGAAGATGTCAAGAGAGACAGACATCTAGCAAGAAAAAGGCGATTGGAGGGAACACTGACAGATCAGCGCAACAAGACCATGGATTTTTACACTGACTGCAGTGAGCAGAAAGCAAGAAACAGTAAAAAAAAATTGAATGTGGAAATGTGTAAAAGAACAATTGTGAATCCAACTGAGTGAAAACAACTCACAATTCTCCTACATTTACAGTCCTAGTTATCATTGCCCAAAACTAAGGGAATCATTTCAAACATTATCATTGCCCAAAACTAAGGGAATCATTTCAAACATCTCACACATTTTTGCTTAATGTGTCCATTGACTAGAATTCATATATATTTGGGTTAAAAGACCAATTCAGTGGAAAAACAAAATGGGGTAAAAATAGCCCAGTTAATATTGACTGCAGCTGCAGCTCCTCAGGCAGCAGCACTCCCACTTCATCTTACGTTAGGGACACAGATCAAGGGTTCTCCAGGGACTGACAGTATTCTTCAAGCTAATTACATCTAGTTTATTTGGGGCGTCAGGTAGCCTAGTGCCTAGTGGTTAGCGCGTTGTGCCAGTAACCAAAAGGTTGCTGGATCGAATCCCTGAGCTGACAAGGTAAAAATCTGTCATTCTGCCCTGAATAAGGCAGTTAACCCACTGTTCCCTGGTAGGCTGTCATTGTAAATAAGAATTTGTTCTTAACTGGCTTGCCTAGTCAAAATAAAAGGTTAAATTGAGAGCACCTTGTCTCTGCAAGCCAGGTAGGAAGGTTAGTTCACCTCACAAACCAGAGTGCATTTTTTTATTAACATCGAGGATGAGTGCCATGGGAACTACCGGTATGTCCCAGCAGGACCAGCCTAAGTGACACGCCTCACATGTTTAAGATAATGCACACAAAATAATGGAGCCCTTAACCTTCACGGCACATTCAAATGTTTTTTTCTCTCCATGCAATCTTCGAACACAGACGTATGTGTGTGTGCAACAGGCTGAATGAAGCTAATGAATCCAATATGGACAGAGAGGCTGCATTGTTTTGTTCATTATGGACCATGCCTATAGACCAATCACCATGACTAAATAGCTCAACTAAGAGTAGCAATTTACTCTTCAGGCCATAATGGGAGGTGGAAGCTCAACCTGCAATATGTAATGGTCTTATATAATGACACATAACCAGTGGTGTAAAGTACTCAAGTAAAAATACTTACAAGTTCTACTTAAGTCATTTTTTGAGGTATCTGTACTTTACTATTTATATTTGACCATTTTGTACTTCTACTTCGCTAACTTCCTAAAGAAAATAATGTACTTTTTACTCCATACATTTTTCCTAACACCCAGAAGTACTTGTTACGTTTTGAACGCTTAGCAAGACAGGAAAAAGGTCAAATTCACACACTTATCAAGAGAACATCCCTGGTCATCCCTTCTGCCTCTGGCAGACTCACTAAACACAAATGCCTTGTTTTTAAATGGTGCCCCTGGCTATCTGTAAAAAAAGGCATTAAAAAAAATGTGCTGTCTGGTTTGCTTAATATAAGGAATGTGAAATTATTTATACTTGTACTTTTAATACTTAAGTATATTTTAACAATTACATTTACTTTTGATATTTAAAACCAAATACTTTTAGACTTTTACTTTCCCTTTTACTTGAGTAATTTTTTATTAAAAAAGGTATTTTTACTTTTACTCAAGGATGACAATTCATTACTTTTCCCACCACTGCACATAACTGAGATTTATAGCCGGTAAGATCCCTGAGTGGACCAAATCAAAATGGTGGGGATAGAGAAAATCTGATTACAGCTATTATTATAAATTAAACTGAGCCTTACACTAAGCATTCCATCTCAATTATATGAGGATTAAGCACGACTAAGACTTGAAATAAAAATGCTGAACGAAAGAACAGAAGCATTTTGTTTGATGACATACAGATTTATCTTTTGAGCTTCGGGGAGGTACAAGATCTGTACCCTTGTTAACCGTCTGGTTGTAACTAAAGTGGAGATGACAGGCGGAAATGTCCCCTGTGTGCCCATAGCAATGCCTGAGGCTGTGGGGGACACTGTCACAACAAATACACAACTGATCCTCACAGCAAGACATGACTTCATCCACGCAATCTTTTCGTTTTACAACAAAACAAAAATCTCACAAACTCCAAACCAATGCAAATGACAAAGGAGAAGCAGTATAACAATAGACGAACAAATGTCCTTGATACAAATTAAAATGGATATACAGGCGTCTGTGCAAAGTGAAATGCCTAAGGGATAGGCAGAAGTGTGTGGTGAACCTTTGAGGAGCAGTGGTAGCTAGCTGGGTAAGGAGGGCTGGCTGACCACGTGTTTGTCATACATGCAGTGGATGTATATTTGTTTGTGTGGCGGTCTCCTTGGGTGAGAGGCAAGGCGTGGAGAAGGCTGTTGGATTAGGGGCTAGGTCAGGGCTCCCACCCTGGAGCAGGAATAATGGACTGGCCATCTCTACTCGATGTCCCCCCAAGCCAGGGCTGTCTTTACTGTCATGGCCTAGCTGTACTAGAACACAGCAGTGACTCCTTCATCTCTCTCACACTCCCTCTCCTCCTTTTCTCCTTTCTACCCTTCTCCAAAGTCCACCCAATCTATGAAGACTCCCCATACTGCACATCTCTTCCCAGCCTTCCCTTTCCACACCTTCTCTCATCTACCTCTTACTTTCTCTATCAATCCATTTTATTTTGCTGTTACAGGATGTGTGAAGAGCATTGTGAAAAGCGCTTTATTCCTGAATCTAGCTATCCGTTGATCTATAGGTAACTCCCCGCTTGCTCTGTTGATCTTTGTTGTGTTTGTTAATCATGTACAGTAGTCTCATTGTTCTACTCCCTGTCAATATACTGTGGTCTCAATCACACTCATCTAACGAACAGGCACCCCACCCAGAGCACGTTACTCCATCAACTGTCCTGCTGTCTACAGCTCTAGGGAGAGACAGCAGCACAGGACTTAATGAACAAAAGCAACACATACTGTGAGTGTGACTGTATCTGTGTGTACGGTATGAGAGAATGGAAAGAAGAGCGATACAGAGATACAGTACGTCATTGTTCTCTACACTCAATCATAAAAGTTCACTTTCCAAAGCACATCTTTGTTTTTTTGTTTTTAACCTGGAAGCCATATCAAATATATCTCAGATTATAAATAAATGCATAGCAACAGCTCATTACCACAATTAAACTAAACAACACAGCTTCTGTCGACAGATCATATGGCTTCAGACAGAAGCTGTGGAATATTTTTTTTTTTACTGCAAACATAACATACAGTCTGCAAGCGCATGAAATATACATAACTCAGCATCTGGTAGATATTCAGTTTTCCCGATTATAAACAGATAGAAATGCCATGCACCACAAGTGATTAATTTCAATCAAAAGGCTTACTTCGAGTCTAGCAAACCAAACACTATAATTTCAGTACAACATGCAGTTGAACACACAAACAGTATATAAACAATCAAGAGAATCTCACCTGCATTGTCACTGCACTAAAAGTCCACCTTTAGTGCCTGCAATATTGTGGAGAAGTATATGGTCCAATGGTCATTGATGTCCTTTTCGGAGTAAATCCGGCTGATAGGAGACAGGAAATGTATAGTCCTTGTATCACACTGCCTCTACAGAATTCGTACACCTAAAGTAGACAGAGAAGCACTGCGTCACTGTACAGTCTTTCTTGCATTCTTTATTTACTTCACTCTCTGTGTTTCAGCCTTCTCTATCTCTGTCTGTCTCTCTCTCACCCTCTTTTGCTTTCTCTCTCTCTCTCTCTCTGGTAGTCTCTGAGTCTCTCTCACATGAGCACGCTTTCTCGCTCTTCCACAATTGCAGCTGCAAGCCACAGTCCACACACAGCAGCTTCTCTCTCCCAGTCTCTTTCCCCCACATCCCCTCCCCCTTCTGTCTCTCACCACTCCAAGCGACTTATATGCCTTATGTCTTGTGCACTCTCTACACTCATATAAAAAGGTGCTATCTGTCCCCATAAGAGAACCATTTGACTAAACCTTTTTGGTTCTAAGTAAAACCCTTTTGGTTCCTGATAGAAACTTTTCGGGTTCCATGTAGAACCATTTCCACAGAGGGTTCTACGTGGAACTAGTGCTGAGCGATAAGTGTTTTTTGAGGTCGATTCGGATTCGGTTTCGGTTCACAATTTTCTATTTTTTTTAATTTTGTTTACGATAATTTTTTTAACATTAAATGCATGATGAAATAATGGCATTCAAATGATTTTAGAGCTTTTTCATGGAAATTCTGAAGCCAACAACAGTGAACATTCACATTTTTTTCTGTCAGGTCCACATTTGGTAGACATCAATAGAAAAATAGGAGATTACTATGAAATATTACAATATTTCACTTGTGTATATTACTTAGTTTTTATTTGATGGCTTTATTATTTTTAATTCCTTAAAGTCATCCTCTCATCTCTGCTCAGGCAGTAGCAGCTAGCCAGACAACGTTATCTCTGTTCTTCCCATATTGTACTGTCTTTAGTCATCCTATTCAGCTTGGAAAGCCTGCCTAAGTAAGTTGCAAAGTTGTCTGACAAAATAATTTGACTTGCTCTTCAAAGTAGATAACCAACCTGGCCTGGGGGGGTAGATGTAACTTAGTAAACGAAATCTGGGACATTTCAATCATACTGAACAAAAATATAAATGCAATGTGCAACAATTTCAAAGATTTTACTGAGTTACAGTTCATATGAGGAAATCAGTCAATTTAAATACATTCATTAGACCCTAATCTATGGATTTCACATGACTGGGAACACAGATATGCATCTGTTGGTCATAGATACATAAAACAATATTGACCTCATTATGGGCCTCAGAATCACGGTATTTATGAGCATTCAAATTGCCATCGATAAAATTGTGTTCGTTGTCTGTATTTTATGCCTACCCATACCATAACCCCACCGCCACCATGGGGCACTATGTTCACAACGTTGACATCAGCGAACCGCTCGCCCACACAACGCCTTACATGTGGTCTGTGGTTGAGAGGCCGGTTGGTCGTACTGCCAAATCCTTTAAAACAACGTTGGAGGCGGCTTCTGGTAGAGAAATTAACATTAAATTATCTGGCAACAGCTTTGGTGGACATTCTTGCAGTCAGCACGCTCCCTCAAAACTTGAGACATCTGTGGCATTGTGTTGTGTGACAAAACTGCACATTTTAGAGTGGCCTTTTATTGTCCCCAGCACAAGGTGCACCTGTGTAATGATCACGCTATTTATTCAGCTTTTTGATATGCCCCACCTGTCAGGTGGATGGATTATCTTGGCAAAAGAGAAATGCTCACTAACAAGGATGTAAACAAAATGTGAGAGAAATAAGCTTTATGGAACCTTTCTGGGATATTTTATTTCAGCTCATGAAACATGGGACCAACACTTTACATGTTGAGTTTATATTTTTGTTCAATGTAGTATGATGTTACGAATTACAATTCATATTATATGTTGCTAATTGCAATTTGTACAATATGTTATGAATTGCAAATAATACAATATGTATTTGAATTTGCAAAACTTCAAATTTGTTGTGGCTAACGTTAGCTAGGTGGCTAACACTAACATTAACTATGTGGCTAACGTTAGCTAAGCTAGAGGATAGGGTTAGGGGTTATTGTTAGGGTTAAGGTTAGGAGTTTGGTTAAAGGGATAAGGTTAGGGGAAGGTTTAGCTAACTACTAAAAAGTAGTTGCTAATTAGCAAAACTGTTACATTTGTACATGATCAGATTCAAATACGCAACCTTTGGGTAGCTAGACCCATCCACCCCGACCAACCACCTAACTTTTGTTTTTGCCATAATTAACCTTGTCTTATGTAACCATACCAAACATAAAACATCATACTAATTTGGAGGTCCCGGATTTACATTTACTATGTTACATCTAGTCTATGAGACCAGGCTGAGATAAGGCATACTTTCACAAACTGTCTATCCCTCTCTCGTTGTTGTGTCTGTACATCTCTCATGTGGTTTATGTGGTCTGTGTGTATCTAACCTAAAATAGCAGGCGTAAAAGTGTATCTCTGTCCGAGCTGGAAAGAACAGCCAGCTTGCAGTGGTGGAAAATGTACTCAATTGTCATACTTGAGTAAAAGTAAAGATACCTTAATAGAAAATGACTGAAGTAAAAGTGAAAGTCACCCAGTAAAATACGACTTCAGTAATTAGATTTTAATTTTACTAGGAAAGTCAGTTAAGAACAAATATTTATTATTTTGACCCTGGTCAAAACCGGATGACGCTGGGCCAATTATGTGCCACCCTATGGGACTCTCAATCACGGCCGGATGTGATACAGCCTGGATTCAAACCAGGGACTGTAGTGACACTTCTTGCACTGAGATACAGTGCCTTAGACCGCTGCGCTACTCGGGAGTAAAAATCTAAAAGTATTTGGTTTTAAATATACTCAAGTATCAAAAATAAATGGAATTGCTAAAGTAAAAATAATTTCAAATTACTTATATTAAGCAAACCAGATGGTACAATGTTCCTGTTTTTTTTATTCCAACACTCAGACAATGCATCTGCCCCACCTGCCCTGAATGACGGGTTGCCACTGGCTAGTACACATGATTCAATTACTTTGGATATGATCTAGAATATTTGTATTTGTCAAATGGCAGTTGAGCATCGTGTCACCAGAATAAGACCCTCGATATTTATTGGAAAGGAGCACCGAGCTCACCACCGTGCACTTTCAACACTGTGAAATGCATCACAATATATTGAATCTGTTGCCTAATAAACTGCATGGTTTCCTGAGTCGTAGTGGGAGGGCCACACACAATATAATCGCGTGACAAGTTTACTTCGATATGATGGAAATTACATAAATATTTGAGCATAAAGGCGTTTCCACCGCCATTTCTCCCATAAATAATTTTACGGACACAAAACTATCCCATGTCGAACGAACAAATTAAAAACTGTATATGAAAACGTGGTTAATGTAGTTAATTCCGACATTTCTGCGCTGAACTAGGTTGAATATTTGGTTAATGAAAACTACAACTCCCTTCAGCCCACTGTCCCACAAAGTTCTTGACTTGATTTCTCTTGTGAATGATTTGATTTCTCTCTAGAGAAACGACGCGTTGGGATCACAAAAATAACGAACTAAATGGAATTCAAGTCATTGAACCGATATCGGTCAATTAGTTGTTGAATAACCCGAGGAAAAAACGAAATTTCGGTTAATCGCTCAGCACTTCCCCTCTCTCCATTCCTCACTCCAGTGCTTAATTTTAGCCGGATCCTACCGGAACAGGATCTGGCACCTCTCCGCCTTGGACAGTTTCGTTTTGGCCTGATCCGGTACCTCTACCTCCGCGCAAAGGGTTGAAATACATTTGCCAAAGTTATAGTTACCGCTGTCTGTTCAGAAATAAATTAAATAATTCAGAATAGCCTTCTACACCGTAAATATCTTATTTAAAAAATAGCCTAGCTGTGAAGTGTAGCCCAAAGATAAGGCATAGCCGTCAGGAACGTGCAACAAATATGTCCGCGAACAAACAGTTTGCAGACAAAACTGGCCTTTCCCAATATTTCAAATAGTCTACAATCGTGGGAAAACACAGGTTGGAAAGCAAATGGCTCCTGCTGAAAAGACAATTCACTAGTCTGTCAGCTGTAGGCTACCAAAATATTTGATCAACTTGTCTTCCAAAAAAATGTTTTATAAAGTATAATGAGAGAAAGTGGGAGAGGCTTTCGACACTAGCACATAGCCTTTTTAGGACTATAATGTACTCCTCATTTTGTAACATACAATTGTCTCCACACACCTAGGCAATTGATGGATTCAAAGTCGTTTTCATTAATCTCAGTTTGTCAGTGTCTAAATTGCCTGTCATTTCGATCATGTTGTGCTTTCAAGACAACTTGGAACTCTAAAAAAAAGTAAGCTGAATCATGATGTCAGTGATCTTCAGGTCGGAAAGTCAGAGCTCTAGAAGAGGCCAGAGTTCCCCACGTGGAATTTCAAATTGGATGACATTCAAAAACAAATGTTCCCAGTCAGCTCGTTTTTCCCCCAATTTCACAGTTGTCTTGAACGCACTAAAGTCAGAAGTAGTAGATTTCCCAGCTCTGAGTTCACAGTTGTTTTGAACGCAGCATTAAAAAAGATTGTGCCAAAATCTCTAATCGTAAAATGACGTAGAATTGCATTAAATGCGTTTATAAATAGGCCAACAATTTTTTGGACCCTAGGCACCTTTTTTCCCATGTGGGCAACTTCTGTAAATGCCTCTACTTACTGCTCTATGCCACTATTAAATGTGATGATATGCATGCAATGCTTTCTTATAAAGGTTATATTTTTTTCTCATGCATTCCGGTTACTCAGAGCTCCCCAGGTCACCCCCCTCTCGTGCTCACTTGTTCCGGCAACTCCTGATTTACAAATTAGGCACTGCCTAGCTCTTTTTTTCTCCCTCAGTCAGTCATTTTGCAGTAACTCCACAGTCAACAACTTCACAGTTAACAACGTCTAGCCCAGGGGTGTCAAATTCGATTCCCAAGTGTCTGCGGGTTTTTGTTTTTTTCCTTTCAATAAAGACCTAGACAACCAGGTGAGGGAGTTCCTAACTAATTAGTGACCTTAATTAATCTATCAAGTACAAGGGTGGAGGGATAACCTGCAGACACTTGGCCCTCTGTGGAATGAGTTTGACACGTGATCTAACCCTTACCGAGCTCTCTCTCTCTCTGTGGCTTGTATTCTTTCCCCTGGCTTCCTTGTTTGGGCACTCTCTCCCTCCCCTACTCGCTCTCTCCTCTCCCCCCACTCGCTCTCTCCTCTCCCCCCACTCTCTCTCCTCTTCCCCCTTTCTCTCCTTTCTCCCCTTTCTCTCCTTTCTCCCCTCTCTACTCTGTTCCTCTCTCATTCTTCCACCACTAGCAGTGCACTCTTAATCCCCCGCCAGAGTCCATGCCCTTGTGGAGCAGAGAGCATACGCTGGCGACCGTCAGCCCAGCTCCAGTAGATGAGGTAGCAGCATATCGCTTAGGGGCCCTGGCATGGGTCACATCCTGCCACGGCCCTACCGTAGCCCTCAGGGAGGCACCATCCCAGTCAATTCCCCCCTCCACTATCACTGCACTTCATGTGTAAGCACTGAGCATGCATGGCTGCTTCACCCAATCATAATAATTTATAATTTATCACAATAAAATAACAACAGTTTGCAGTCAACGGTAGATCCACATAGCCAGGTAAAACACTTCTTCAATCACTAGATGTAATATTGGGGTGGTGAACGATTAATGACTTACCACATAATTGTTAACAACATATAAATGAACTTCATATAAATGCACACACTCAATCTCATAGCAATATCACAAGGTCATTCTTCTTTCCGATTTGGATAATCTGGCAACGTCAAAGCATTCCCCCTGGCATGTCCATGTTTGTCTTGGCTTATAATGCATTTGTGTGGTATGGAGTCCACATACCTACAAACCCATAAGGCTATATTAAAATGGCGTGCTGACTGTTAATGGACTGGGACAAACATATGACTTCACTGTCTGTTGTGGCTTCAAGCTCATGTAATGAATAATACAACAGTCAATGGGCCTGACAGTTGCTGTTTATATTTATATTTTCAGCACAGTGTCTTCCCTCCAAGATCACACTCAGTCAACTTGTCCTTGAATTACACAGACAAGATAGCAAAACAATACACAGAGAAAATACAGTTAATTATCCTCTTTTAAAAGCTAATCAAATCAAATGTCTTTATATAGCCCTTCGTACATCAGCTGATATCTCAAAGTGCTGTACAGAAACCCAGCTTAAAACCCCAAACAGCAAACAATGCAGGTGTAGAAGCACGGTGGCTAGGAAAAACTCCCTAGAAAGGCCAAAACCTAGGAAGAAACCTAGAGAGGAACCAGGCTATGAGGGGTGGCCAGTCCTCTTCTGGCTGTGCCGGGTGGAGATTATAACAGAACATGGCCAAGATGTTCAAATGTTCATAAATGACCAGCATGGTCAAATAATAATAATCACAGTAGTTGTCGAGGGTGCAGCAAGTCAGCACCTCAGGAGTAAATGTCAGTTGGCTTTTCATAGCCGATCATTAAGAGTATCTCTACCACTCCTGCTGTCTCTAGAGAGTTGAAAACAGCAGGTCTGGGACAGGTAGCACGTCCGGTGAACAGGTCAGGATTCCATAGCCGCAGGCAGAAGAGTTGAAACTGGAGCAGGAGCACGGCCAGGTGGACTGGGGACAGCAAGGAGTCATCATGCCAGGTAGTCCTGAGGCATGGTCCTAGGGCTCAGGTCCTCCGAGAGAAAGAGAGAATTAGAGAGAGCATACTTAAATTCACACAGGACACCGGATATGACAGGAGAAGTACTCCAGATATAACAAACTGACCCTAGCCCCCCGACACAAACTACTGCAGCATAAATACTGGAGGCTGAGACAGGAGGGGTCAGGAGACACTGTGGCCCCATCCGATGACAGGAAGGATATAAGGATATAACCCCACCCACTTTGCCAAAGCACAGCCCCCACACCACCAGAGGGATATCTTCAACCACCAACTTACCATCCTGAGACAAGGCCGAGTATAGCCCACAAATATCTCCGCCACGGCACAACCCAAGGGGGGGGCTCCAACCCAGACAGGAAGATCACGTCAGTGACTCAACCCACTCAAGTGACGCACCCCTCCTAGGGATGGCATGAAAGAGCACCAGTAAGCCAGTGACTCAGCCCCTGTAATAGGGTTAGAGGCAGAGAATCCCAGTGGTGAGAGGGGAACCGGCCATGCAGAGACAGCAAGGGCGGTTCGTTGCTCCAGAGCCTTTCCGTTCACCTTCACACTCCTGGGCCAGCATGTAGTGACATAGCCTGATGCAAAATAGAAATTCCAGGAGAAAAACTCCCCATGTAACTAAATTGTGCTCTGAGTGAAAGTAAGCTCACCCATGCGGTTAATTTGACTAATTTTCTGAAATGACTTCTGTTTCTCATGAGGGGATGTAGCTAGCTAATGAGTTTATCGGTCCACTCCAGCTGAATAATATGTATAGAGATCCTATTAAATAACTATTCTAGTATTCTAATTCATAATTCTATGGTCATATGACCCACAATGAGAGACAACTGGGGAATGAGCTGATCGGTAGACTACTACGCTGACATCACAATGTCAGACCCGGGAAGCACTGCTCCCATTGCCTTCCCATGCCCTCTGCCCATTTTCTCGGTCGGTCACAGCACCCCACCCACCCTTTTCCCCACCCCCTCCCACTTAATGACCCCATACCTCATTATGATCTGCAAAGTCCCTTGGTGTCCTCTCATCATTTTTATTTTTAATTGAACCTTTATTTAACTAGGTAAATCAGTTGAGAACAAATTGTTATTTACAATGATGGCCTACCAAAAGGCAAAAGGCCTCCTGCAGAGACGGGAGACTGGGATTAAAAAAATAAAAATAAATACAATATAAATATAGGACAAAACACACATCACAACAAGAGAGACAACACAACACCTGGTCCCCCACAGCACAGCACAGCACAGCACACCCTATCTCTTTAAAGGTACAGCACCCTGGTAAGAATGTACTGTATTTTCAACCACATGGCTGTCAGGTAGAGTCATAGCATCTGTACTGAGAGTGGTGTTATTGATATTTTTGCTACGAGTGCTTTACTATGTAGATTCTCCTCTTGCCATTCCTGTCTTATAATCAATTTGATGTAGCCAATGGTAATCTGCAGTTTGAACCATAACAACATTTACATTGTTTACTAACAATGGAGTTAAACAAGAGTATAGTTTGCATTCGGATGGGGTACAACAGTTAAACGAAGGACATGAGGCAATCCATAAATGATAAATGTATTGAAAAGTTATTGACAAGCAGCTAGCAGACTGCCAGACAGCTGCCTGAGTGTCTTTGTCTGCTCACACAAGCTGTGCTCTGCTTCGATACCAGCACAGAAATATATAGAAAGTCATTGATTTAATATTTGATATTTGTAACGAACATCTAACAACAGATGACTCGGTGTCTGTTTGTATGTGGTCTGACAGAGGTTTGAGGGCAGTGAAGGTCAAATGCATAAACATCATAAATGATTTCACTCTGAAGCAACAAATCTGTAAATTAAACAGGATTATATCTTTGCCCCTTGGTGGAGTCATTCAAACTAAAAGACGTCAAGAAAAGTCAAGAAAGTAGACAGCCCACTTGCTATTCAGAAGAGTATTTTTTTTTATTAAGGATCTGGAAAAATACACTGCACTATTTACATAGATAGAGAGGCTCCTCAATGGGAGCATCACTTGTGAATACAATGAATTCAACTGAAATACAATGAACCCTTATGACTCAGAGCAATGGATTGGACATATTCTTTCAAAATAAAATATCAAAGAAATGAATGACGTCCAGAGTTATGAAATTCCTGTAGTTGTCATTCAAGACTATGTGATAACTTGTTGATCTAAGGAGGTTTTGAATGTTATATGATCACATGACTCGGGCATGTGAGTAACCTGGTTCAAAGGGACAGTTCAAGGGCGGTTCACCGGGGCGGCAGGGTAGCCTAGTGGTTAGAGCGTTGGACTAGTAACCGGAAGGTTGCGAGTTCAAACCCCCGAGCTGACAAGGTACAAATCTGTCGTTCTGCCCCTGTTCCCAGGCCGTCATTGAAAATAAGAATTTGTTCTTAACTGACTTGCCTGGTTAAATAAAGGTAAAATAAATAAAAAAAATCCTTGGCAATCAGTGAATCAACCTTTGTTGATTCTGTATTGAATAGCAGTGAATAGCTTTAAACATTCGTGACTAAGACCATTGTATCGACAGACGTAGCTATCCTGATTTGTGCTGCAGAGAAAATAGAGAGGATCCCGAATGCATAGGCTCTAGGCAAGGTCAAAGTGTAAACCATACAGAGAACAGCTAACAGCTAAACCTTTTACAGCAGAGGACTAAATCAGCGTCACACAGAGTGTTTCTTGGTAGTCAAACAAATCTACTTTGAAACTCGTAGGAGTGGAGTAGTTTGTTCATAACCATCCTCCTTTTTTGAGGCCACTAGGTCATTTGACTGCAGGAAAGGGCTACAGCTGGAATCCTTAATTGGTGAAACTGCCATGTCCGTTTGGGATATTACAACCACAAAGAAGTTACTGCAAACAACCAACACTGTTTTTTTCCCCCTCTGACATCATTGCACGCGTGATAGAACAGCACAATATGTACTGCAATTTTTTGACGTCGCTGCCGGAGTCTCCTCTCCTCTGTTTCAACAACTAAAACAAAAACAATAACAAAAAAGACGCACACACACACAGACAGATTTGGCCCTCAGATCCTCAAGAAGTTCTACAGCTGCACCAATGAGAGCATCTTGACTGGCTGCTTCACCATCTGGTACGGTAACTGCACCGCCATCGACCACAAGGCTCTACAGAGGGTGATGCGGACAGCCTAGTACTTCTCTGGGGCCGAACTCCATGCCTGGACGTTTATACCAGGCGGTGTCTAAGGAAGGCCCAGGAAATTGCCAAAGACTTCAGCCACCTAAGCCATGGACTGATTTCTGTGCTACCGGAGCAACGGGTCTGAGAAAAACAGGCTCCAAGAAAGCTTCTATCTTGAAAGCAATTTGACTGCTGAATAGCTACTCAGACTATCTGTACTGACTCTACCTAACTGGCTATATACAGATTCACATGTCTCTATCCACACAACACACACACGTAACACACTCACGCGTACTGATGTCACATGCAGTCGTGGCCAAACGTTTTGAGAATGACACAAATATTAATTTCCACAAAGATTGCTGCTTCAGTGTCTTTAGATATTTTTTGTCAGATGTTACTATGGAATACTGAAGTATAATTACAAGCATTTCACAAGTGTCAAAGGCTTTAATTGACAATTACATGAAGTTGATGCAAAGAGTCATTATTTGCAGTGTTGACCCTTCTTTTTCAAGACCTCTGCAATCCACCCTGGCATGCTGTCAATTAACCTCTGGGCCACATGGGCTGATGGCAGCCCATTCTTGCATAATTCATGCTTGGAGTATGTCAGAATTTGTGGGTTTTTGTTTGTCCACCCGCCTCTTGAGGATTGACCACAAGTTCTCAATGGGATTAAGGTCTGGGGAGTTTCCTGGCCACGGACCCAAAATATCGACTTTCCTGGGCGCCCTGAAGCCTTCTTCAAAACAATTGAACCGCTCTCCTTGAAGTTCTTGATGATCCGATAAATGGTTGATTTAGGTCCAATCTTACTGGCAGCATTATCCTTGCCTGTGAAGCCCTTTTTTGTGCAAAGAAATGATGATGGCACGTGTTTCCTTGCAGTTAACCATGATTGACAGAGGAAGAACAATGATTCCAAGCACCACCCTCCTTTTGAAGATTCCAGTCTGTTATTCAAATTCAATCAGCATGACAGAGTGATCTCCAGCCTTGTCCTGGTCAACACTCACACCTGTGTTAACGAGAGAATCACTGACATGATGTGAGCTGGTCCTTTTGTGGCAGGGCTGAAATGCAGTGGAAATGTTTTTGGGGGATTCAGTTCATTTGCATGACAAAGAGGGACTTTGCAATTAATTGCAATTCATCTGATCACTCTTCATACCATTCTGGAGTATATGCAAATTGCCATCATACAAACTGAGGCAGCAGACTTTGTGAAAATTAATATTTGTGTCATTCTCAAAACTTTTGGCCACGACTGTACACACGCCACCACACACTCACTGCTGCTACTTTTCACTCTTATTATTATATCCTAATGCCTAGTCACGTTATATATTTATTTAACCTTTATTTAACTAGGCAAGTCAGTTAAGAACAAATTCTTATTCACAATGATGGCCTACCCCGGCCAAACCCAGACGACACCGGGCCAACTGTGCACCGCCCTACAGGTCTCCCAATCACGGCTGGATGTGATACAGCCTGGATTCAAATCAGGGACTGTAGTGACACCTCTTGCACTGAGATGCAGTGCCTTAGACCGCTGCGCCTCTCGAGACCCCAGCCTCCTGTACATATTTACCTCAATTACCACGGATCCCTGCACATTGATACGGTATTGGTACTCCTTGTATATAGCTTCATGCTTGTGTGTTTTATTTCTCACATGCTTTTGAATCTTTTTATCTAAAACTCTACATCTTTGGGAAAGAGTTTGAAAGTAAGCATTTCTCTGTTGTATTTGGCGTATGTAACAAAGAACATTTGATTAGACACACGCACGCATGCACACACACACACACACACACACACACACACACACACACACACACACACACACACACACACACACACACACACACACACACACACACACACACACACACACACACACACACACACACACACACACACACACACACACGTGAAAACGCTAAATTAAATGGCTGCTGGCAGATGGCTGTTTTTATCTGTACACGTACCTGTACATCATGTCCTTTCCTGTAGTGTGATACCCAACACAACACACAGGTTCCAGCCTGGAATCACAAGGCCTAAGGACAGTCAGTGGTTGTGAGAGTGAGCCACAATGACCTTACCAGTCTTATGTAACATCAGGCACTAAGAGCATGACAGTTCAGAGACATCAACAGCATTACAGTGCCAGGCAAGCAAGCAAGCAGGCAGGCAGGCAAGCATGGCATCCATCCCTCTGTCCTTGCATCAGTCATTGCCCATCTGTTTCAAAAACATGAATGAATGATACCAATGAGACCATCAGAGAGACAATCTGCTAATTCGTTAGCCCTGACACAGTTCCTATTAACAATGGCTGTTTTAAATGTTGTAATTACACTGATGAGGTACATGATACAGTTCAGCCAGTATCCATCCCTAGATCTACAGTAATATAAGTACACGACAACATACTGTACGCTGTACGCTCACCTATTTGCTACAAAGCACGTCAGCTTTTTTCTGTTTGTCAATGAAAGCCTCTCATTTTACATTTCATCGATACTATAGCAAACTAATTTTGCACAGAAAAAAGGGAGGATGGCTATGAACGAACTACTCCACTCCTACGAGTGGCCATAAGAATGAGATCGCACACTGATACATGTCAGAAGGTGCTTTCAACTGGGATGTGGTAGTAGCCCTGTCCTGCAGTCAAATTATCTAGTGGCCTCACGGGTGGAGTGAAATTCTTATTTTTCATAATTTAATAATTTATCAACATTATTAGATTTTTTTTATACAGAAAATCCGGAGTTTCTATGTCTAACGGTTTTGTTATATTCAGTATTCTATGACGTGTATAAAGTGTAATATTGGGATTCAAACTCAGAATTGAATACATCAGATTTCCCGGTGGAAGAAAGTCACATAATACTACAATTTATTTTCCCAACACCAGCAAATTCTTTAGTTGCAAGGCTGGACTTTTCCTAATGTTGAGCCAAGAAGCATGGCAAAAGGACAGACAACTTGTTTACTCAACTTTACTCTACTAGGCTACCTGTTCTTTCTCCCTCTGTCAACAGCCAAGTTGAAAACACATGATTTCACAAAGCTGGTACTCAGTCAGCTGTATAAGGAAATAAGCAAACAGGAAACCACTCACCCAGAGGCGACGCTCCTAGTGGGAGGAGACTTTAATGCAGGGAAACTTAAATCAGTTCTACCAAATTTCTATCAACATGTTAAATGTGCAACCAGAGGGAGAAAAAAATCTAGATCACCTGTACTCCACACACAGAGATGTGTACAAAGCTCTCCCTCCATTTGGTAAATCCGACCACAGCTCCTGACCCCTCCTGTCTCAGCCTCCAGTATTTATGCTGCAGTAGTTTATGTGTCGGGGGGCTAGGGTCAGTTTGTTATATCTGGAGTACTTCTCCTGTCCTATTCGGTGTCCTGTGTGAAACTAAGTGTGCGTTCTCTAATTCTCTCCTTCTCTCTTTCTCTCTCTCGGAGGACCTGAGCCCTAGGACCATGCCCCAGGACTACCTGACATGATGACTCCTTGCTGTCCCCAGTCCACCTGGCTGTGCTGCTGCTCCAGTTTCAACTATTCTGCCTTATTATTATTCGACCATGCTGGTCATTTATGAACATTTGAACATCTTGACCATGTTTTGTTATAATCTCCACCCGGCACAGCCAGAAGAGGACTGGCCACCCCACATAGCCTGGTTCCTCTCTAGGTTTCTTCCTAGGTTTTGGCCTTTCTAGGGAGTTTTTCCTAGCCACCGTGCTTCTACACCTGCATTGCTTGCTGTTTGGGGTTTTAGGCTGGGTTTCTGTACAGCACTTTGAGATATCAGCTGATGTACGAAGGGCTATATAAATAAATTTGATTTGATTTGATTTGATATCGTCCTGATTCCTGCTTACAAGCAAAAATTAAAGCAGGAAGCACCAGTGACTCGGTCAAAAAAAAAGTGGTCAGATGAAGCATATGCTAAACTACATGACTGAATTGCTATCATAGACTGGAACATATTCCTCGATTCTTCCAATGACATTGAGGAGTACACCACATCAGTCAGTGGCTTTATCAATAAGTGCATCAAGGACGTTGTCCCCACAGTGACTGTACGTACATACCCCAACCAGACACCATGGATTACAGGCAACATTCACACTGAGCTAAAGCTGCCACTTTCAAGGTGCGGTACTCTAACCCGGACGCTTACAAGAAATCCTGCTATGCCTTGCGACGAACCATCAAACAGGCAAAGTGTCAATACAGGGCTAAGATTGAATCATATTACACTGTCTCCGATGCTCGTCTTAAGTGGCAGGGCTTGCAAACCAGTACAGACAACAAAGAGCAGCACAGCCGCAAGCTGCCCAGTGACACAAGCCTACCAGACGAGCTAAATCACTTCTATGTTTGCTTCGAGGCTAGCAACACTGAGGCATGCATGAGAACATCAGCTGTTCAAGACGACTGTGTGATCATGCTCTCCGTAGCCGACGTGAGTAAGACCTTTAAACAGGTCAACATACTCAAGGCTATCCTCCCGAGTGGCGCAGTGTTCTAAGGCTAAGGTGTGCCACCAGAGACTCAGGGTTCAAGCCCAGGCTCTGTCGCGACCGGGAAGCCCATGGGGCGGCGCACAATTGGACCAGCGTCGTCCGGGTTAGGGAGGGTTTGGCCGGCAGGCATATCCTTGTCTCATCGTGCACTAGCGAGTCCTGTGTTGGGCCGAGCGCAGTGCACGCTGACCAGGTTGCCAAGTGTAAGGTGTTTCCTCCGACACATTGGTGCGGCTGGCTTCCGGGTTGGATGTGCATTGAGTCAAGAAGCAGTTGTGTTTTGGAGGACGCATGGCTCTTGACCTTCGCCTCGCCCGAGTCTGTACGGGAGTTGCAGCATTGAGACAAGACTAACTACAACTAATTAGATACCATGAAATTGGGGAGAAACAAGGGGTAAAAATTATTATTATTATTATTATTAAAGTGCAGATGGATTACCAGGACGTGTGCTCTGGGCATGTGCTGACCAGCTGGCAGGTGTCTTCACTGACATTTTCAACATGTCCCTGATTGAGTCTGTAATACCAACATGTTTCCACCATAGTCCGCCATAGTCCTTGTGCCCAAGAACACTAAGGCAACCTGCCTAAATGACAACACGCCATGTAGCACTCACGTCCGTAGCTATGATATGCTTTAAAAGGTTGGTAATGGCTCACATCAACACCATTATCCCAGAAACCATAGACCCACTCCAATTTGCATACCGCCCAAACAGATCCATAGATGATGCAATCTCTATTGCACTCCACACTGCCCTTTCCCACCTGGATAAAATGAACACTCATGTGAGAATGCTATTCATTGACTACAGCTCAGCGTTCAACACCATAGTACCCTCAAAGTTCATCACTAAGCTAAGGATCCTGGGACTAAACACCTCCCTCTGAAACTTGATCCTGGACTTCCAGACGGGCTAAGTGGTTAGGGTAGGTAACAACACATCTGCCACGCTGGTCCTCAACACTGGAGCTCCTCAGGGGTGCGTGCTCAGTTCCCTCATGTACTCCCTGTTCACCCACGACTGCATGGCCAGGCACGACTCCAACCTCATCATTAAGTTTGCAGATGACACAACAGTAGGCCTGATCACTGACAACGACGAGACAGCCTATAGGGAGGAGGTTAGAGACCTGGCCGGGTGGTGCCAGAATAACAACCTATCCCTTAACGTAACCAAGACTAAGGAGATGATCGTGGACTACAGGAAAAGGAGGACAGAGCACGCCCCCATTCTCATCGACGAGGCTGGAGGCTGGAGCAGGTTGAGAGCTTCAAGTTCCTTGGTGTCCACATCAACAACAAACTAGAATGGTCCAAACACACCAAGACAGTCGTGAAGAGGGCACGACAAAGCCTATTCCCCCTCAGGAAACTAAAAAGATTTGGGTCCTGAGATCCTCAAAATGTTATTTTAATTTTTTTTACCTTTATTTAACTAGGCAAGTCAGTTAATAACAAATTCTTATTTTCAATGATGGCCTAGGAACAGTGGTTTAACTGCCTGTTCAGGGGCAGAATGACAGATTTGTACCTTGTCAGCTCAGGGGTTTGAACTTGCAACCTTCCGGTTGCTAGTCCACCGCTCTAACCACTAGGCTACCCTGCCGCCCCAAAATGCTATCTGCATTGTGTCCCGCCATCCACCACCCGCCAACCCCTCTTTTACGTTACTGCTACTCTCTGTTTATCATATATGCATAGTGACTTTAACCACATCTACATGTACATACTACCGCAATCAGCCTGACTAACCGGTGTCTGTATGTAGCCTCGCTACTTTTATAGCCTCGATACTGTATATAGCCTGTCTTTCTACTGTTGTTTTTATTTCTTTACTCACCTAATCAATTTTTTGCGCCATTGGTTAGAGCCTGTAAGTAAGCATTTCACTGTAAGGTCTACTTTACACCTGCTGTATTCAGCGCACGTGACAAATAAACTTTGGTGCAAATCTCCTAGAGATGAACGTACTTGGTACAAAAAGTGCAAATCAATCCCAGAACAACAGCAAAGGACCTTGTGAAGATGGTGGAGGAAACAGGTACAAAAGTATCTATATCCACAGTAAAACAAGTCCTATATCAACATAAAGCCACTCAGAAAGGAAGGTCGCTCAGCAAGGAAGAAGCCACTGCTCCAAAACTGCCCTAAAAAAGCCAGACTACAGTTTGCAACTGCACATGGGGACAAAGATCGTACTTTTTGGAGAAATGTCCTCTGGTCTGATGAAACAAAAATAGAACTGTTGGCCATAATGACCATCGTTATGCTTGGACGAAAAATGGGGAGGCTTGCAAGCCAAAGAACACCATCCCAACCGTGAAAGACGGGGGTGGCAGCATCATGTTGTAGGGGTGCTTTGCAGCAGGAGGGACTGGTGCACTTCACAAAATAGATGGCATCATGAGGTAAGAAAATTATGTGGATATATTGAAACAACATCTCAAGACATCAGTCAGGAAGTTAAAGCTTGGTCTCAAATGGGTCTCCCAAATGGACAATGACACCAAGCATACTTCCAAAGTTGTAGCAAAATGGCTTAAGGACAACAAAGTCAATGTATTGGAGTGGCGATCACAATGCCCTGACCTCAATCCTATAGAAAATCTGTGGGCAGAACTGAAAAAGCATGTGTGAGCAAGGAGGCCTACAAACCTGACTCACACCAGCTCTGTCAAGAGGAATGGGCCAAAATTTACCTAACTTATTGTGGGAAGCTTGAGGAAGGCTACCCAAAACCTTTGACCCAAGTTAAAAATTTTAAAGGCCATGCTACCAAATACTATTTGAATGTATGTAAACTTCTGACCCACTGGGAATGTGATGAAAGAAATAAAAGCTTAAAAAAATCATTCTATTATTCTGACATTAACAGTCTTAAAATAAAGTGGTGATCCTAACTGACCTAAGACAGGGAACTTTTACTTGGATTAAATATCAGTAATTGTGAAAAACTGAGTTTAAATGTATTTGGCTAAGGTGTATGTAAATCTCCGACTTCAACTGTATATCTCCCTCACTAACTTCAAGCATCAGCTATCTGAGCAGCTTACCGATCGCTGCAGCTGTACATAGCCCATCTGTAAATCACCCATCCAACTACCTACCTTATTCCCATACTGTTTTTATTTACTTTTTTTGCTCTTTTGCACAACAGTATTTCTACTTCCACATCATCTTCTGCACATCTATCACTCCAGTGTTAATTTGCTAAATTGTAATTACTTCGCGACTATGGCCTGTTTATTGCCTTACTTCCTTACTCCATTTGCACACACTGTATATAGATTTTTTTTATTGTGTTAATGACACCTACTTTTGCTTATCCCGTGTTGTTGTTTTATGTCGCACTGCTTTGCTTTATCTTGGCCAGGTCGCAGTTGTAAATGAGAACTTGTTCACAACTGGCCTACCTGGATAAATAAAGGTGATTTTATTTATTTTTTTATAAAAAAAAAATATCTGACATCAATGTGTGCGCAATTACAATAATTGAATATGGTCAATTTCAAACATTTTTATATAACATAAACATACTGTTGACATGTAGGCTATGGTGTAATGGAATGTGTTGCCTTGTGTGGTAGGTTTTCTGGGTTTTGACTCTCTTATGTACAGTGCCTTGCGAAAGTATTCGGCCCCCTTGAACTTTGCGACCTTTTGCCACATTTCAAGCTTCAAACATAAAGATACAAAACTGTATTTTTTTGTGAAGAATCAACAACAAGTGGGACACAATCATGAAGTGGAACGACATTTATTGGATATTTCAAACTTTTTTAACAAATCAAAAACTGAAAAATTGGGCGTGCAAAATTATTCAGCCCCTTTACTTTCAGTGGAGCAAACTCTCTCCAGAAGTTCAGTGAGGATCTCTGAATGATCCAATGTTGACCTAAATGACTAATGATGATAAATACAATCCACCTGTGTGTAATCAAGTCTCCGTATAAATGCACCTGCACTGTGATAGTCTCAGAGGTCCGTTAAAAGCGCAGAGAGCATCATGAAGAACAAGGAACACACCAGGCAGGTCCGAGATACTGTTGTGAAGAAGTTTAAAGCCGGATTTGGATACAAAAATATTTCCCAAGCTTTAAACATCCCAAGGAGCACTGTGCAAGTGATAATATTGAAATGGAAGGAGTATCAGACCACTGCAAATCTACCAAGACCTGGCCGTCCCTCTAAACTTTCAGCTCATACAAGGAGAAGACTGTTCAGAGATGCAGCCAAGATGCCCATGATCACTCTGGATGAACTGCAGAGATCTACAGCTGAGGTGGGAGACTCTGTCCATAGGACAACAATCAGTCGTATATTGCACAAATCTGGCCTTTATGGAAGAGTGGCAAGAAGAAAGCCATTTCTTAAAGATATCCATAAAAAGTGTCATTTAAAGTTTGCCACAAGCCACCTGGGAGACACACCAAACATGTGGAAGAAGGTGCTCTGGTCAGATGAAACCAAAATTGAACTTTTTGGCAACAATGCAAAACGCTTTTACGCCAAACATAACAACACAGCTGAACACACCATCCCCACTGTCAAACATGGTGGTGGCAGCATCATGGTTTGGGCCTATTATTGGATAGAAAACACTCTAAAGATTCTAAAACCGTTGGAATTATGTCTGTAAGTATAGCAGAACTCACAGGGCAGGCATTCTTCCAAACTAGTTTTTGTGGCCATGAAAGTTGGAGCAACTTTGACGTCATGGCCCCCACCCTTCCCAACCAGTTATGATTCTGTGGAGACTTTCTATCTCTTCCGCTAGATGTCCTCTTTCAGTAGAAATCCCGCGAGAATTGACCCTATGGGAGTGAAATTAGTGCGTGCCACGAGAAAATAGGCTGTGCGTAGGGGCGCGAATTGGTCCCAGCCATTCCTTTGTTCCAGCACTCAAGAGAAGGGCAGACGATGGCCGATTGAATTGAAGTTTGTTTTGTGTGTCTAAAACATCATAAAGCTTGCTTCTGCACTTAGTTTGACCTGTTTAGTCGACATATAATATGTAATTTTGAAGTTTTGATGCGCAACTTTTCCGGACCAGAGGACGTTTTGGGTGCATTTCAGCTGATGTTATTAGCAGTAGCTAATACAAAGACACAAGACTTGAAACCAAACGATGTATTGGGTAAGTATGAAGCCTTCCAGAACATTCTGACCGAAGACCATCGAAGGTAAGGGAATATTTATGCTTAAATCTGTGTTTCTGTTGACTCCAACATTACGTAGAAATGTAGCTTGGAACTGAGCGCCGTCTCAGCATATTGAATAGTGTGCGATTTCTGTAACGTTAAAAATAAATCTAACAAAGCGGTTGCATAAAGAAGCAGTGTATCTTTCTAACTATATGTAGAACATGTATATTTAGTCAAAGTTTATGATGTCTATTTACGTTATCTTGCCGCGCTACCTAGATTTCCTGCGGGCATTTTTGAGTAATTTCTGAACGTGAACTCACTGTAAATGGACATTTATGGATATAAATGGCATATTATTGAAAGAAAAAAAAATGTACTGTGTAACATGTCATATTACTGTCATCTGATGAAGATTTTCAAAAGGTTAGTGAACGATTTATTTTTTAATCCTGCGTTTGTTGATTGCATGTTTTGGCTATTCAAATGAGCTGTGTCTGGTGGTGGTTTTACATATATATGTGCTATGTTTTCGCCGTAAAACATTTTAGAAATCTGACTTGCTGGCTAGATGAACAAGGTGTTTATCTTTCATTTGAGCTATTGGACTTGTTAATGTGTGGAGGTTAAATATTTGTAAGAATATTTTTGCGTTCCATGCGCCACCGTTTCAGCTGAACGTGGGAGGGTTGATTCCCAATTGGGAACCAATATCGTAGACAGGTTTAAGGGGGCTGAATAATTTTGCACGCCCAATTTTTCAGTTTTTGATTTGTTAAAAAAGTTTGAAATATCCAATAAATGTCGTTCCACTTCATGATTGTGTCTCACTTGTTGTTGATTCTTCACAAAAAAATACAGTTTTATATCTTTATGTTTGAAGCCTGAAATGTGGCAAAAGGTCGCAAAGTGCAAGGGGGCCGAATACTTTCGCAAGGCACTGTAGGTGTTATAACCAGCCATAAAATAACGCAATATAGTGTTATGACCATATTATAACTGACAAGTTATATCAGCTGTTATGACATATTATGACATGGTTATGACTGTGTCATAATGTTTTATGACGCTGGATGTCAAGTACAGTGTTACCAAAGTGAGTCGGAAACAGCAAATGTGAGTCAACAACAAACAACAACAACTATTTTTTTCGGGGTTTTCCAAATAGCATAATCAAGAAAATGTTTGTGGATTATGATGGTACCACATTTTTTAAATAACACACTCTGATGCGGAATTTATATGCTCCTCATTTACTTTCAATAAACCAAATTGACACACAAATTATAGATGTGCTGTGTCCTGTTCTGATTTCATAATTCATACCCTATGAAATGATTTATCCCTCCGATGATCTTCTCTGATTCTAGTTGGCAGTGGCTGAACTCCAGATGGGGCCAGGGTTAGGGTTTGGACACGATTCCAATAACGGGTTGGCATAAACAGAGATTTTGCAATCTCTCCGATTTTCGGGAATCAGAACTGAAGCTGTGTCCAGCAAAATTCCCATGGGTGGGCAGACAGGGGGTGAGTTCTCTCTTCAGTAGATATAAGGCCTTGGTCCTATAACTTCTCACGGAGTACATCGTCTTTACAGAGGAGACACAGCTCAACATACAAACTCATAAACAGATATTTCCATCAAAATGTGGTATGTTATACTTTTCATATTATTTCCTCAACGAAACCCTAGTAGCCTGGCAATTGTTGTCTTTGCAGTACCAATCCAAATTCATCTCTGGAATGTCTTTGGAAAATGGATCTTTGTGAAATGGCAGGGAAACGCAGCTACTTAAATCTTTCAAAAAACATTCAAACTGCTCTATCTAGAGACCTTTTCTAAATATAAGTAAACATGCAAGCCCCAAGAGGCCTTAAGTAAAGGAACCGTTAGTTGTGGTACCCGTGAGTGTTTGGGCTCTGTCTGTCAGTTGACTCTGTGTGTGTGTACTGTACTCATGTGTTCCTTCTGTCCGCAGGTCATCCCTGGCAGTGCTCCTCGCGGTCTCCTGTGTCTGTCTGGCAAGAAAGGACAAAATCAAAATCAAAATCAAAATCAAATCAATTGATGAGATCCCAAACAATTCAGGTCTGTCTAACTGACACATAACCAACTCCCTGCTTTATGCCAATACGGGCTTACTTCTTCTGATTTAGATTGAAATGTCAACAAAGTGAGAGGAATGAAATGTTTTCAAACAAAAACATGTACATTTTAAAGATCAAGGAGCCATTGACAACTTTTTTTAAAATCTCATGTCTATGTTAAGGTGGGTATTAGTGACACCATTGATGCAGAATATCGCCCAAAAATATTGGACATACACATTCCACATGTGTGTTTTCGCACGTGCAATTTGTCTGCTGGCCCATTGTGACTGGTTCGTGTAAGGATATCACTCACATTTCAATTACACTGTCATTCTCATCGGATGTTCTGAAGCCAATCTTCACTATGGCTCCCCTTACGCTACTCTGAGCTGAGCAGACACAAGCTGTTCCTATTCAGCTTGTTGGCCTCTGTAAGAGGAAGAGAATACAGTAGCTGTGGCCAAAATGAGTATGTCACCATCACTTTCAAGTGAAAACCATGTTAAGTCTCACGGCTCACAGCTATTATCCCGATTATCTTAAAAATCGATTCAGCAGCGACACACATGAGATGCATGAAAGCCTTGAAAAGTAAAATTCCTCCAAAAATCCACCTCTCATCAAGCGTTTCAGGAAAATGTTTGGGAAGAGAAATGACACTAATTCCATCCTCATCTAGGTTTCTGAGTATTGTGACCTCCAAGGTAATTCTGTGAAAGCCAGCCTTGTCTGGCTCAAGTCAGGTCAACACTTATTTTTTCAGATAATAGTAGATGATTAATGAATTTACTGAACTTTTGTCAGGTCAAAGCTAAAAGGTTCCACAAAGCTATTACCAAATGCTGTGTGTATTCAAGTGAATAGTGCTGATTTTAGCAAACTCAAACTAAAACTAAGGTTGGAATTGTATTGAGCCACATTTAATTTTTCTGCAATAATCTTTTACAGTTGTGTTTGAGTTGCACAGCAGTATGTGCTAGGTGGTGCTGAGTTGGGGATGTTTTAACCATATAGAGATTGTATAGAAATAATGTTGTTGTGTTTCTTGCCCAGACCTGCGCTTCAGGCGTATGATTAGGGGCACCCTGGCCCCTCATGTCCCCTGGCAGGCCATGGTCTACCTGAGTAAAAGCGTCATGAACGGGGGCTTCGCTGGGGGAGCTCTAATCTCTGACCGCTGGGTCCTGACCGCTGGCAGGAACTTGTTTGTCAGGAAGAGTAGACAGGACACGCAGGGGAAAGAACCAATCATCCCCAAGGTGTATTTAGGCATCACGCGACAATCCCAAGCCGATGACTCCAAAGAAGTTGCTGTAGAAAAGGTGAGCTAGTATGACCATTACCATCTCTTTCAAACAATATTCAGACAATTCAGTATTTTCAGCAAGCAGAACTGCACTGGGCTCTCTCACCTACATCATCACGTTCAGTCTTACAGGTAGTTAGAGCACAAAGAGATCATCAAAAAGAGGTCCTATGAATTATTCCCTTCCCCCTTCTAGGTGGTTCTGCACCCAGGCTTCCAGAACGTATCAGACTGGGACAACGACCTGGCTCTGATTCAGCTGAAGGAGCCATTCACCCTGAGCGAGGCTGTGATGCCCATCCCTCTGCCTGAGAGGGGCCAGGACCTGGCTGAGGCAGCCCAGGAGAAAGGCATCATCACAGGCTGGGGTTGGGGGGTCTTCTTCACCCCCGCTAAGTCACTGAAACACCTGGTATTGCCTGTGGCATCGCATAGCTCCTGTAAGGCAGAGTACAACCCTGGTGGCCAAGTACTGAGCAGCACTCCAACCGTAGATGACAACATGTTCTGTACTGGAGCCAGCAAGTACCAGGAGAATGTGTGCTTTGGGGACGCAGGCGGTGCCCTGGCAGTCCAGGACCCCAAAGACGGCCGAGTGTATGCTGCAGGGATCCTGTCCTTCGATAAGACCTGTGCCGTGGAGAAATACGCTGTCTACATGAAGCTCTCTGCCTACATGCCTTGGATCAACAGTGTCCTCAGGGGCGACAGTGAGACATCAGCCAGTCTCCGCTCCAGTGTAATGTCTGAGATGTATTCGAGGCAGTTGTAGCCTCCACGGGGCTCATAATCTCCATTATGCCTTTGCTAACAAAGTCATATTCTGACTTGATCTTGTCAAACTCTCTCAAGTTATGACTTTCATTGAGTGTGTCTTCCGATGTTGGTTTCAAAGGATTTTCAATAAATTTGGTTTCTGATGTTTCACCTTATAACTTTTATTCACATTTTCTTCAACTCATATTAGAATGCTGGGAAACATGTTTTAGATAATCTCTACAAGCTGTAATATGAGAGCATGTTAGAGCCATTAAAACAAGTAGCCTAAAGCCAGGACATGAGACGATTTTTAAGTTCATTTAAGCAATGGAATTATTAAGGACAAATTGTTATCTGGCCAAGGAGGATATTGTGTTGAGACCAGCAAGGATTTTTTAAGTGGATTTGTCATGAAAATCATCCAAGAAGGAAATAACTTGTTCTAAAATAGAGCTGCATAAACGAGGGTCTAGAATCCCTCCCAGCAGGGGAATGGAGGTCCTGTCACTCCTGGTTAGTGACTAATTTAAATACAGAAGACAAAAGGCTTGTCACCATAGCTCAACACTAGTTAATAGCTCTCTTGCTTTGGAGCAGCCTGCTGTACCACAATCTGTTCAGTTTCAACAAGAGATATCTCAGAAATGGCACTGAAGAGTATGGCTGACGTTTTACATGCCCGTAATCAATTATGCTATTTTGTTCATTTTTCTGCGTTGTTTGTAACCTTTTTTAAAAACTTATTTTGTACATAATGTTGCTGCTACTGACTCTTATGACCGAAAATAACTTCTGGACATCAGAACTGAGATTATTCACCATTTACTCCTGCTGTCCCGGGAACAGGCCCAAATCCCTGTCATTTGCGTGAAGAAAAAGAGGAAAAGGAGGAAAAGAGGACGCAGATCGGGATGCGTTCTGAGAATCCGTAGGCGAGTGAGTAAACTCCCATTGCCATAGATTCTACTTGCTAACATGCAATCATTGGAAAATAAAATGGATGACCTAGGATTACGATTATCCTACCAATGGGACATTAAGAACTGTAATATCCTATGTTTCACCGATTCGTGGCTGAACAACGACACGGATAATATTGAGCTGGTGGGATTTTCAATGCACTGGCAGAACAGAGAAGCTACGTCTGGTAAGACGAGGGGTGGGGATGTGTGTCTTTTTGTCAATAACAGCTGGTGAGCGATGTCTAATATTAAAGAAGTCTCGAGGTACTGCTCATCTGAGGTAGAGTACCATATGATAAGTTGTAGACCACACCATCTACCACAAGAGTTCTCAACTATATTATTCATAGCCGTCTATTTACTAGCACAGACCGATGCTGGCACTAAGAGTGCACTCAACCAACTCTATAAGGCCATAAGCAAACAAGAAAATGCTCAGCCAGAAGCGACACTCCTAGCGGCCGGGGACTTTAATGCAGGCAAACTAAATCAGTTCTACCAAATCTTTACCAGCATGTCACATGTGCAACCAGAGGAAAAAAAACTCTAGCTCACATTTACTCCACACACAGAGATGTATACAAAGCTCTCCCCCGCCCTCCAATTGGCAAATCCGACCATAATTCTAGCATCCTGATTCCCGCTTACAAGTGAAAACTAAAGCAGGAAGTACCTGTGACTCACTCAATACGGAAGTGGTCAGATGCCACGGATGCTACGCTACAGGACTGTTCTGCTAGCACAGACTGGAATATGTTCCGGGATTCATCCAATGGCCTTGAGGAGTATACCACCTCAGTCATCGGCTTCATCAATAAGTGCATCGACGACGTCATCCCCACAGTGACCGTACGTACATACCCCAACCAGAAGCCATGGATTACAGGCAACATCCCCATCGAGCTAAAGGCTAGAGCTGCCCCTCCAGCTATGCCCTCAGTCAAACCATCAAACAAGGAAAGCGTCAATACAGGATTAAGATTGAATCCTACTACACCAGCTCTGATGCTCGTTGGATGTGGCAGGGCTTGAAAACTATTATGGACTACAAAGGGAAACCCAGACGCGAGCTGCCCAGTGACGCGAGCCTACCAGATGAACTAAATGCATTTTATGCTCGCTTCGAGGCAAGCAACACTGAAACATGCACAAGAGCACCAGCTGTTCTGGATGACTGTGTGATAACTCTCTCGGTAGCCGACGTGAGCAAGCCCTTTAAACAGGTCAACATTCACAAAGCCACGGGGCCAGATCTATTACCAGCATGCGCCAGCATGCGCTGACCAACTGGCAAGTGTCTTCACTGACATTTTCAACCTCTCCCTGACTTAGTCATATAATACCTCATGTTTCTAGCAGACCACCATAGTCCCTGTGCCCAAGGAAGCGAAGGTAACCTGCCAAAATGTTTACCGCCCCGTAGCACTCACGTCGGCAGCGATGAAGTGTATAGCCTTGACATAGCATAGCCTTGACATAGCATAGCATAGCCTTGACATAGCATAGCATAGCATTAACGAGAGAGGTTGACGCGGCACATTTATTGTGTGCTCAGGTAGGCTTTCCACTTTCCTCCGTTATTTATTTAGCAAAGATAACACAATCACTCCGGACATATACGTGCAAAAACTCACAACATAAATGTTGCAGCAGCCTAGGCTACACCTAAACGTTAGAAATCTGACATGCTGTATCGGATGAAAACGAGACACTATTTCCATGTGATCAACTATTAAAAATTGTCCCACTGCTCTGGGACCTATGGTGCCACCAGTCTGCTTGCAGTTGTTATGTTGATGATCATTGATTTATTCAGGAACGTTTCTTAGTCCACTTTGATGTGTCAAGTGGGCGAGATGCGCGGTCTGTGTTTGACTTTAGGAATTTTGAGATGTCTGATGTCTGATGACGCTTCTGTAATGGAATGTATCTGCTATTTGTATTTCCAGCTAAGTCCCCTCCTGTTCCTTGATTAAGAGGTGATGACCACTCCACTACCATTGTCAACTTTCTCCTGACATAAACTGAAGCCTCGTCTCATGTGCCCGCTCACATTTCCCCTCCAAGTACTGTGAGTAACCCCTATCAATTTACTCTCATTACTGTATGTAGAGTCAATCACATACAAAAACACAATCACAATATTACACATCAATGATTTTACTCCTTGCTCAGCTTTTCACCAAAATGTCTCGAAAGCCTAGCTTGATAGGAGCAATACCTCCTCGTTGTTTAGCAATATACAAGTGACAGCATTTAGGCTAGTATTGTGAGATATCAAATTCTGAACTAAATTGAGCTTCTTGATGTTAGTCTAGAGGGAGACACAATAGGTGCAATATGAATATGTCCATTTGGCTCCACAGTAGGACGGAATATTCTGTAAACTCATCACCACCTAGTGTTGAGAACTGAGGAGAACAGAGGAGAGGGCCATTTTGACATAATGAAATTCCAAGAAGGAGGTGCGCTCTTCCGCTGCCACATGTACAAAAATGACTCGCTGTGGTTCTTGGTACTTCAACATCTACCTCTGTTGACAGCAGGTTGTCCAATTCCCTAAATTAAACAGTGGGGGGACGGAAGCATTGATCTCAGGAGAAAAGAGTAGCTTACCTCAACCCAGAGGCTGTTATGACAGATGGGAAGATTCAATTCATACTTGATCATTGAAAATGTACTTTAGCCACTCTTCTATAATGTAGCTATTTCATTACAAGTGCATGTGCATAGCAACAGGAAATGGTTAACCAATCCTATTCCACTATCAGAATGACTCAACACGATTTCGAAGCCATTTGTCAATGAAAACACAACCTTCATGTTTGAGGATTAAGAAGGCATTTTTAAAGCAATCGGTAACAGAGGGACGTGGTGGGTGCACCTCTGTCAAGTTAAAATATCAATGTCCCTGTCAGGGTACATTACGCTCTACTAGTCTCAGTGTGTGCATCATGTTCCTGATGTGCTAGTTACATTAACAGTCCCTCGCCCCCGGATCAAGGGCTAGGCCTCATGGTTTCTTGCAGCACATTGGCGCTTAGACTCCATAGCTTGTTCGTGTCATCACCTTATCCAACACATAGTCTAGCCTAGGCCGGGTTCCTCAGGGGCCTACTGATAAAGTGCTCTCCCTCATCATTGTTACTACGTGACTTGCTGTGTACACTTGACATCTGTGTGAGCTTTTGAAATTGTGTTGTCTTTTCCTGCAAGGATACACTGACAAACAACTGCAACGCTACTAGTGATGCAACTATTATAAAGAGAACATCAGGCATAATTAGTACTTTGTGTTAACGTTTGTACCTATTTTAAAAACACAGACAGCAGGTTCTGATATAATCACAGTCTTCTGAACAACTCTGATCTCCTTCATGGTCAACAGTGGAGCCCTTGTGTGCAGCGGTTGGCTTACCATTAGGCAGAAGAGGCAGTTGCGTCAGGCCTCACATATTGTATCATCAAGGGTGAGCTGGGCATAATTGAAAAAATAAATTACTTAGGTAAGCAGATATTTTAGTTATCTAATTTCTTCAGTAAAAAGACAGGTGCTGTTGATAATACTGCCATAGTCGTCGAGGCAGAGGCCATGTGTCTGATGCTGTCTGGCCAAAACGAGCACGGCATGTCAAACCTCAGACTGGACTCTGCCTGGAGCCTCCAAATCACCTAGTCCCCCCTGCTTGCATGCAACTCTTTGAGGGAAGGTTCACAGTTCCATACATTACATATCATGAACTATTGCCCTCTCGCACACAGTTAAAAGCACTACCTCCTACACTTCTGATCCACTAACTGGCCTCTATAACCTTATACGACCTAGAGGGACCAAGACCACAGGGGAGAGTGGGTTTAAAGGCTACTGACACTCACTAGTTTCAATACCAGCATATCCCCACTTATATAATCAGAGGCTAAGCAACCAAGAGAATTCCTCTGTGTTAAGTAGCTGACAATTTGGCCCTGACATTTTTTGGACAACTTTTCTTTTAGACCCTGAATGGTGGGTTTTGAGGGTTGAGAAGTTCACCAAGTTTATATACAGTGCCTTCAAAAAGTATTCATACCCCTTGACTTATTGCACATTTTGTTAAAAAATAATAATTCTCACCCATCTACACACAATACCCCATAATGATAAAGTGAATGCATGTTTTTAGAAATGTTTGCAAATGTATTGAAAATTAAGTACAGAAATATTTCATTTACATAGTATTCACACTCCTGTGTCACACCCTGATTTGTTTCACCTGTCTTTGTGATTGTCTCCACCCCCCTCTAGGTGTCGCCCATCTTCCCCATTATCCCCTGTGTATTTATACCTGTGAAGTCTGTTGCCAGTTTGTCTTGTTTGTCAAGTCAACCAGTGTTTTTGTTCTCAGCTCATGCTTTTCCCAGTCTCTCTTTTTCTCGCCCTCCTGGTTTTGATTCTTGCCTGTCCTGACTCTGAGCCCGCCTGACTGACCACTCTGCCTGACCCTGCCTGCCGACCTGTACCTTTACCTCACCTCTGGATTTTTGACCTCTGCCTACCCTGACCTTAAACCATTGTTTATTTGACGTGTCTGCATCTGGGTCTTACCTTCATACCTGATATCCTGAGTCAATACATGTTAGAATCACCTTTGGTAGTGATTACAACTGTTAGTCTCTAAGAGCTTTGCACACCTGGATTGTGCAACATTTGCACACTATTTTTTAATTCTTCAACCTCTGTCAGGTTGGTTGTTGATCATTGCTAGACAGCCATTTTCAATTCTTGTCATAGATTTTCAATCCGATTTAAGTCAAAACTGTAACTAGGCCAATCACGGACATTAAATGTTGTCTTGATAAGCAACTCCAGTGTATATTTTGCTTTGAGTTTAAGGTTATTGTAATGTCTATTATGTTTATTTTCATCCTAAAAAAATCCCTAGTACTTCCTGATGACAAGCATACCCATAACATGATGCAGCCACCACCATGCATGAAAATATTAAGAGTGGTAGTAAGTGATGTGTTGTGTTGGATTTTCCCTAAACATAATTATTTGTATTTAGGACATAAAATACATTTCTTTGCCACTTTTTTTGCAGTTTAACTTTTTATTTTATTTTTCTAAGTGCTCTTCTTTGTGAGGCATTGGAAAACATCCCAGTTCTTTGTGGTTGAGTCTGTGTTTGAAATTCACTGCTCGACGGAGGGATCTTACAGAGAATTGTATGTGTGGGGTACAGAGATGAGGCAGTCATTAAAAAAGAATGTTAAACACTATTATTGCACAGTGAGTTCATGCAAATTACACTACAGTATATATACAAAAGTATGTGGACACCCATTCAAATTAGTGTATTCGGCTGATTTAGCCACACCCATAGTTGACCGGTGTGTAACATCGAGCACACAGCCATGCAATCTCCATAGACAAACATTGGCAGTAGAATGGCCTTACTGAAGAGCTCAGTGACTTTCAACGTGGCACCGTCATAGGATGTTCGTCAAATTTCGGTCCTGCTAGAGCTTCCCTGGTCAACTGTAAGTGCTGTTATTGTGAAGTGGAAATGTCTAGGTGCAAGAATGGCTCAGCCGCGAAGATGTGGGCCACACAAGCTCACAGAACGGGACTGCCGAATGCTGAAGCACGTAACGCGTAAAAATCGTCTGTCCTTGGTTGCAACACTCACTCCGAGTTCCAAACTGCCTCTGGAAGCAACATCAGCATAATAACTGTTTGACAGGAACTTCATGAAATGGGTTTCAATGGCAGCGGCATACAAGCCTAAGAATCTGGGTTTGGCAGATGCCAGGAGAATGCTACCTGCCCCAATGCATAGTGCCAACTGTAAAGTTTGATGGAGGAATAATAATCTGGGGCTGTTTTTCATGGTCCAGGCCACAGCATACAATATAATTCTAGACAAATATGTGCTTCCAGCTTTGTGGCAACAGTTTGAGGAAGGCCCTTTCCTGTTTCAGCATGACAATGCCCATGGAATGGAATGGTATCAAACCAATCAAACATATGGGAACCATGTTTGACTCCGTTCCATTGACAACATTCCAGCCATTACAATAAGCCCATTCTCCTATAACTCCACCCACCAATTTACACTGTGCTATGCAAAAACATTAAAAACAACAAACCCCATGTACAAAAACAGACTTAAGACACATGTATCCTGTCCATTGTTTAGGGAAAGGAATGTGTCGCTACCTCGCTCTTCAACCAAAGATGATGAATTGAGGTGCAAACTGAAGTGAAGAGGAAATATTGTTAAAACAGGCTTATTGCAACCACAATTGGCCACCGATTTAACACAGGGTAATCCATTGTTAAACCATCAATTTACGCAAAAATCACCCGCACATCTTGTCTCAATTGCAACCATCATTATCATTGGCCACTGAATTACCGCTCCCTAAACCTGATGTCAGTGTTAACTTTTAGTAGCCTATTGCTTGCTGTCAACATCTTTGAAAAAATATTCTCCCTCTGGTGTGAATTATCATCGGTGTAGATTTTTGACAATCATTTCATGCAACTGAAATAAAGTATTTCCTCATTTACCATGGAAAATCTACTGTGGCAATTTACCCTACATGTTTTATGAATGGAAAACTCTTTGGTGTAGCCGACTCTGTTCTTTTTGTTCCCATTTATGTAATCGATTTAATTATAACTTGTCTTGAAAAGTTGTGTCATTTCTTATCAAGATCGCGGGGGGGAGATATCCCTGCACTCTCCATATTTGAAATGTGTAACTAAATCAACCCAATTGTGATTGAGTGGAATCTATTATTTTTATTAAATTAAAATGTAGTCTAACAAGGTTATTTCAAATGGCACAAATATTATTAGGTCATTTAAGATGAAACGTTTGAATGAAGTGTAAACCTACTACTCCTATACTGGTATTTTACATTGATCAACCTTACGGTTTCCGATCCCCTGATTTCAACTGGGATGGGAATAGATAGCCTAGACTAGGAAAGTTGCAGCTGCCCAGTATCAACGTGAGATCAGCTAAATCGCTGGTTTATGTATGTGGGTTTTGTGTTGCAAACAAGCTTCTTTTAGCAAGCTGGTGCATGTAATCTCCTGTTTAGTATGGTTTTAAGAAAGCCATCGCTAACACTTTCTGCCCAGTCTTTAAACGTACGTAAGACACTCTCTCTCTCAGTCTCTCTCTCTCTCTGTTCTCGTAGTCTCACCTAAACATCGCAGTGCCCTGTAGAAGATACTGGAGACTTGAATGCAACTTCTGGGGCTATGTGCCCAACACAGTGACACACACACACACACAGACACGCACACACACACACACACACACACACACACACACACACACACACACACACACACACACACACACACACACACACACACACACACACACACACACACACACACACACACAGCTCATTCCCCAGACATTTGTCTCGTGTTTATGAAACGTGAGGCACTTTGTACTTTTATGTTGATATTGGGTGATCACAATGTGTTCTGAGGTCTGATTGGGAGACTGACTTTAATTTCCTGTCTTCCTGTTTCCCTTCTCATCTACATCCCCAGGAATACCTGTGTGTGTGTGTTTCTGAGAACATGTATGTGAGTAAAATATATTTTATTTTCCATAGGGCCTGAGTTATCATACCATTATTAGACGAGTAGAATGTGGCTTTTAGAAGGAGCCTTATCGGAAAGCCTTTCATGTTGCTGAACTGACAAATAAAAGTCAAACAGCCATTCAGAGTAAAATCCATTACAGTTTTTTTCGATTGCTAAACGACAGTGGGCACAACTGGAGTCACATGTGCAAAACTCTAACTACAGTCTGCACTACCAACAGTCACCTGAGCTAAACAGTTCACATCACCTGCAAAACTCATTCCAAGCAACACAACTCTTAACACATGGCTCAAAACACGCTCAGTGCAGCCAAACACTATGCACAACCCTCACTGAGATAACACACACTGTCACTCAGAACACACTGAGAGTAAAAACACTAGCATCAAACACCAATACAGAAAATACAAACTTTTCATCTTTACAGTTTGAACAATTTCAGTGACTTCATACAAAGTAATATTTTCTTCAAAGAAAAGAGTGACATTCTTTCACATGATTTATTACAATTTTTAGAACATAACAATTCTTTAAGGTCAATGAAAATTCGCAGTTTGCTTCAATAGTCTGTAGTAATTTACGGAATTACAGTAATGAGAAAAAAAAGGTAGAAACTAAAAGTACATACTGTAATTCGAACAAATAATTGAGGGGCTAATCCTGCCTCTCTCTAGCATCAGGCCACAGGTTTTCTTCAACATCACATCTAATGTTTTCTCTTGCCATGCACCTGGGGAAGAACCTTCTGAAGTGCCTTATCCATCCCTGGCAGTCCTCTGGACTCGTGTCCTCACATCCGGCACGCATGGCTTCCAAAAGAGACATTTGGTCATGTGGGTGGTGACCAAACACTTTCCACCTCCAGGCAGAGAAAAACTCCTTTATTGGGTTGAGGAAGGCTGAATATGCAGGCAGGTACAAAACCATAAATCTGTGATGTGCTGCAAACCAATCTGTGACAGCTGCAGAGTGGTGAAAAGCAACGTTATCACAAACTATGACAAAAACTTGGGGGTTTCTTACTGGCTCCCCCTGTTCTGCTGGCACTAGCTGAGCATAGAGCTGTTCTAGGAAAGCTATAAGCCTTTCTGTGTTGTATGGGCCAATGAGTGGTGTGTTGAGAAGCAAACCATCATTGGCCATTGCAGCACACATGGTGATATTTCCCCCCCTTTGGCCTGGAACCTCCACAGTGGCCCTTTGACCTATAACATTCCTTCCTCTGCGCCATGTTTTGGCAAGGTTAAATCCAGCTTCATCGATAAATACAAATGAATGTGGTCTTTCCAGTGCTTCCACCTCCATTACTCTCTGAAAAACAGTAAGTGCACAGTTTTACTGTAGAAATGCTAGTGTTTTTTTTTTACTGTAAATATTTTGTATAGCTGTGTACGTAACCTCAGACGTCTTACCTGGACATATTGGTATCTTTGCTCTTTTACCCGTTCACTGTTTCTCTCGAACGGTACAGTGTATAACTGTTTCATTGTAACTTGGTGTTTCTTTAGGACTCGAGCAATAGTTGTTGTGCTGACAGAATTAACATTTTCAAATATATCATTATCAGCCAGCACTCTATCTTGAATCTCCCGCAGTTTTATTGCATTGTTGACAACAACCATGTCAACAATAGCATTTTCCTGCGCATCTGAAAATATTTTTCCTCTTCCCCCTGTTGGGGGCAGCCTTTGGGTCCTGTTGTAAAAATATATTTTACAGTCAAACTTACTGTAATATATATCAGTGTAAATATTCTATAATTGCAATACAAAATAGATTCCTGTAATGTTTTCATTTACTGTAAGGATGTAACTCACCTGTTTGCATGATGGAAAATTCGCATTACAGATGCCACTGTGGATCTTTGCAGATTGGGTTGCACCCTCAACCCTGCTTCTCTCAATGAGAGACCATGGTTCATGACATGGTCTATAAGTGTAGCCCTTATTTCATCTGAAATAACAGCTCTTTGTCTTCTTTGTCTTCCTCCATGCATCCGCCCTCTCCCTGCCACCCTTCTCCCTCCACGAACCCATCTTCCTTGTTCCATTTCCAAAATGAGTCTTTCTGAGCTCTACCTATATATACTGTAATATGTGTGTGTGTTCACTAACAAGTCTAAAACAAGACACCTGCTTAGCCTTTCAGCTGAAATTGCAATCAGCAGTGTTTGAAAGGCACAAGGCTGAAATCTATTCCGTGTTGAATGTGTGGTTCACAGTTTTGACAGCAGTGTGTTAGCATTTGAACAAAGTGCTGTAAATCCACAGTGTTGTGCAGGTTGTGGTTAAAGTCATGGGATAAGTATGTAGAGTTTTGAAAACTGTGTTCAAGCAATGAAAAACAAACTAGAGTTTGGTCCACATGAACTGCTGCTGTGAAGACTGTAGTTAGAGTTTTGCACATGTGACTCCAGTTGTGTCCACTGTCGTTTAGCAATCGAAAAAAACTGTAATAATATTTGTTCTCAATCGCTCTGACGTTGTGGAGAGGACACTGTGCAAACAGCTGTTTGGCTTTGTCTCATGTCCTCCACTGTATCTGGGAAACTAATATCTGCCAAGCCAACCAGGAAACATTCACAGCTGACATATTTACAGTGCCCGACCACACAAATGTGCCTTTTCAACATGCAACAATATCAGAGATAGTGTATATCCACAGAAGCCTGTGAACTCTACCAGAGCGACCCCGTCTTCCACAGAAAATTCATATTGAACTAGTCCGATATTTAATTGTTATAGATATGGCTGGTATACAAACACGCATTTGATAATGCTGGTACACACTTAAAGAGTGTCTGTCGAGTGTTCTTTGGTAAGGGTAATGGTGTTATGTGGAATCATAATGACTCAACGAACCCTTCAAGCCCTTCAATGGTTATTGTCCTCCATCCACACCTGAGAAGCTGGGACAGTTATGACTGGTTGTGGTGACTGTGGCCAACTCTCCCATGACTAAACTACTAGACTAAATGGTGTTGTATGAGTGACAGCCCCTCACTCCAGGTGGGAGCTGAGGGGTAAGGTTTTCCCAGTGGACAGAATAAAGAGAAAGTAGAAAAGAGAGCTTTATATGGAGTTGAGAGGATTGCATGACAGGATGCCAGAGACACCAGCATGCAGAGATCAAGTCACTGAGAGATATGATGTAAGATAATACTTTATCATACAGGGCATCAGAAAACTCTAACTAGTGAAAATTAAATAAAAAACTGAAAATATTGCACCTTTTTGACAATTCTTCCATGTGTCCGAACCCCCTGCAACCCCAATCCCCTCCCGTTGAATGTAGTGTTTTATATCACACATACAGTGGGGATAATTGAATTAAGTCACTAATAGAGACAGGGAGTTATCACTATCTCCAAAAGCAGATTATCTGATTTGCTTATATCCCTGGCCTGGGCATAAGGGCTGAACAAACCTTCACTCTGAAAGTTACTGGATTTAAATAGATTACTATTCAGTGTTGCAGACAGCACCGTGTATGTGTGACATGTTTCATCTGTCCTTCTGTGGTTTCTCTGCCTTTGTCATCGATTCGGATTGAGTTTGCAGATTAGGTTATATAACATTACATGATCAAAACATCGATAAGGTAGATAAGCAGCAAAAGAATTACAATCAAATCACGTCAAATAATAACAAGAATTCGCTATTAGTTTTGTCTGTACCTGTCGGAATAATATAATAAGTACTAGCACATCCTATCATTAACAGAATACAAATGATTTTCCCTTCTGACCCTAGATTGGCATATCTCACCCTTTGACTGCACCAAGTGTAATTCTGTCTGACTACTGACATTACAAGCACTATGAGGTTCAGTGTAGCATTTGAGACCCAGTATGACTGCAATGATGCTGTCTCTGTTGGAGGACACCAGCTTTCAGCCGCTTGATTATGTTTGAGAACCTATTTATACATTCAGATGAAGGACATGATTAATTATTGACTCAGGAGACGGCATTTCAGAGTTGTTACTTAGTTCACTGCTTCTTAGTTCCTGTATGTCAACATGCTGCCAAATAAGAAAAGAGGGGAGTTGAAATACGATATTGAAGCCAAATGGCTGAGAAGATCAGACATGAAATGATGTTTTTGACGGTCTGAATCTCTTGCAGGAAACGTTGTGGTTCTGTTTCAACTGAGCAGCAGCCACTGTGCACAAACTCAACTGCTTCATTCTTCATTCATTTTTCTTCTTGGGTCTGAGAGGCAGTGCTCATTGGCTTTGATGTCAATTGGTAATGCATTCCCGATTTAACAATGTTCTGGCTGACAGAGTTTGATTGAACAAAAAGGCCAAGGCTTAACTTCCTGAAGTGGATGAGATTATGTTGTAATTGGGACCAATTTGGATAGAGGCACAGAGAGGAAAGGCAACTTACACGCGACACTTACCTCTAGTCCCTTTCTATGCTGAAGTGAGTAGCATAGCCAATGAGGTTGACTTTTTAGGGAAGATCAAAATACGAATTATTCTGCTGCTGTTGGGAGTGGTTTGATGGTCTCCCGTTCATCACTATTCCTGATAAGTTGTAGTGATTCAAATGAATAATTCACCTAATTCACATTTTTTAAATGTTCCATCTTACCTCTTCCGGAACATTTTTAATAATTTGATGCAATTTACAGGAACTTCATTCGGAATTGGAAACAGCCGATGATTCAATTTACTACCCTAGAGCATCCCAAATCTCCGGGTGGTCTGTTTTTTACCCAATTGTAAATTATATATTTTCCATATTGAGTTCCACATGGAAAGCTTTCAAAAGTTGCATAGTTATTTTATGTAAACATGTTTCTCTGGCTAAAAGCTCTGATGTGTGACAAACAGACAAACAGACAGGGATGCAGACAGGCAGGCCTGGTTTGGAACTTTAAGAACTGGGGACGTTGGTCCCAGATGGCACAGGAAGCCTGGCTGTCTCAGTGGCTCTTCCAAGACACCCCCTCCACTCATGAATGAAACGCTCATTACTGCCCAGGCCAGGCTCTACACAGCTGCCCCATTACAACCAGGGTGAGCCGGACAGAAACACTGTGCGTGTGTGTGTCTGTCTGTCTGTCTGTGGGTCATCAGCATTGAGACTATGTACCCAACATCGTCACTTACACTCCATTACAGATGAAACTCATTCTGTTGCATGGCCTTTTAAGAGTCCTCTGTCTCTGTGGCTGAACGTCATGGACCAGCAGCTAATTCTAACAATATGTTCTATTCAGTATTCCAGAGACACTCAGCACTGCGTGTGTGTGTTTGTTAGCACATGAGTATAGTGTGCATGTATTGTGTAGTGTGCTTGCGTAACGGATGTGAAACGGCTAGCTAGTTAGCAGTGGTGCGCGCTAAATAGCATTTTAATCGGTGACTTCACTTGCTCTGAGACCTTGAAGTAGTGGTTCCCCTTGCACTGCAAGGGCCGTGGCTTTTGTGGAGCGATGGGTAATGATGCTTCGTGGGTGACTGTTGTTGATGTGTGCAGAGGGTGCCTGGTTCGCGCCCGGGTATGGGCGAGGGGACGGCCTAAAGTTATACTGTTACACTTGCATATAGTGTGCTTGCATATGTCTTGTACTGTATGTTGTAAATATACTATAAGTTCTAGTCTATATCTGTGGAGCCTGTGCCTGTCTCTGAGCAGGAGTGACTGTATTATGTCTTTGTGGGTGGTTGGTGGGTTATAGGCACTGGGCCAGGCTTCTTTTCTTCACAGTTCCCTCAGTGGCTAAGTGCCTTTCCACATTCTAACATGATGGGGCATTGCGATGGTCGAAATGAGAGGGGACAGGAATTAAATGTCTGTCACACCTGTTTTAGGCAGCAGCCCACGATGGCCTTCTCTCTTGTCCTCACCCAGCCTTATTTACAGGAGAGGCAGCTGGACCATGGGTAGAGGGGGTACTCTCTCTCTGTCTCTCATGTTGTTCCATACTCATTTTCTGTCATATATTGCTCTCTCCTTCGCTTGATATACAACATTCAATTTCTTGCTCGTGACAGTTTTCTTGATCGTCTCTCTCCCTGTCTCTGACACACGCAGGATCATCACCCAGGGAACAGTGGGTACGTTGATGGTGGGTATTATGTTGGCTAAACACCCCAGAGCATGTCACACAGTTCCCCTGACATGAATCCATGTGAAAACATGTAGATATTTGTAACGGTCGTCGTATGAAGAAGGTGTGGACCAAAGCGCAGCGTGGTAAGTGTTCATGTTATTTTTATTTAAACTGAACACAAAACAAACTAACAAAGAGAATGACTGAAAACGAAACAGTCCTGTCAGGTGCAGAAACAGAAAATAACTACCCACAAAACACAGGTGGGAAAAGGATACCTAAGTATTTTTTCTCAATCAGAGACAACGATAGACAGCTGCCTCTGATTGAGAACCATACCCGGCCAAACACACAGAAATAGAAAACATAGAACACACAACATAGAATGCCCACCCCAACTCACGCCCTGACCAAACCAAAATAGAGACCTGAAAGGATCTCTAAGGTCAGGACGTGACAATATTAAGATGGCTGGAGCCAGGTCTGGTCTATAATGACATGGGTGACATGTAGACCTCAGTAGGGCATATAGGGCTCTTGGATGTGAGAAATATGCTCTTGATTCAACCATGATGAATAATTATAATGGATTGCATAAACAGTATAGTGCACATTGACGAAACACTTTGGTCACACAACCATCAGTGTCATGCTACTCTCTGAAACTAAGGAGGGTTCTGGGGAGAGTCCTCTTCAGACAGACAACTCTCCCAACAAATCGTGAGGTTTGCTAAGGCAGGGCTTAAAATGTGGGCGGGAGTTGTTCTCATGTTTAGCTAGGGCAACAAGCAGATATGGCAGTGACGTCACCGGTGTGGCGCATCCCATTTCCAACTTGTCCTCCATGTCACAACTCGCGCCGGAACTTCTACAGACGCGTATGCAGGAAAATTGGTACATTGTGGGATGCAACCCATCTGTCTAGAGAGACTATTGTCATGCTACACATTGACATGTTTTTACATCTGAAGGTCTGCTGAGATTTGTCTGACTTCACTCCCACACAACAATTTGTCTGTTACTTAATCAAAGAAGAAAGTGAGTCAGAGGAGTCTCATACAGTGAAAGCTGTAGAAGTTCAGAGCAGACCAGTACCTATATTCACCAAAGGTTGGGACAGATATTCACAGTGACAATTCTCTCTCCTCTTAGCCCAGTGTACAGATGGAGGGGTGTGAAGAGGATCCCCACAAGCGCTGTGTGTGTGTCTCAGTCGGAGCCTAGTAAAACTGAGGTGTTCTCTGGACAACAGGAGGACTCCAGAGCATCTTATCACAACAGAGTTTTTCTCCTCTTAGCCTGTTTCCATTCATTGTTTCACTGCGCACAACTTAATTAGCAGTTGTTACAATAACACATGCACTGCACAATGTGCATTAGCATAGCTATGGTACTTCTATGAAGTGAATTTGAGGTTGGCTATTGTGATGATTTTAGCCCTTTGCTGCCCTACTCCTCACTCAGTTATACCTGTTTGCTAGGTGCAATTCCATGACAGGTTGGACCAAAGATATTTATGATGTTTTGGATCTTCCTGAAATAGAACCATATGAAGGCCCTTTGGGGAAGGAGGTTTTGAATACCTTTTGAAGTCTAAATCCAAAATTATTCATGAGAAATAATTGATTAAAATTTGTAAATTTGTGACACAACAATGATGAGTCTGTAGATGCTATAAAGTCAGTCTTGGTGTCATTTGAAATATGAGTAGTGTTTAGATTAAGAATAGCTAAATGTCTTTACATTCATTTATCCAAAACATTATAGATATATCTATGTAAATGAAAATTCAACATACAATATATATACAAAAGTATGGGGACACCCCTTCGAGTTGATGGATTCGGATATTTCAGCTACACCCGTTGCTGACAGGTGTATAAATGGAGCACACATCCATGCAATCTCCATAGACAAACACTGACAGCAGAATGGCTTTAATGAAAAGCTCAGTGACTTTCAACGTGGCACTGTCGTAGGATGCCACCTTTCCAACAGCTAGACCTTCCCCTGTCAACTGTAAGTGCTGTTATTGTGAAGTGGGAGCAACAACGGCTCAGCCGTGAAGTGGTAGGCCACACAAGCTCACAGAATGGGACCACCGAGTGCGGAATCGTATAGCGCGTAAAAATCGTCTGTCCTCGGTTGTAATACTCTCTACCGAGTTCCAAACTGCCTCTGGAAGCAACTTCAGCACAATAACGGTTTGTCGGGAGCTTCATGAAATGGGTTTCCATGGCCAAGCAGCCACACAAAGATCACCATGGACTCTGGAGCAGTGGAAACATGTTCTCTGGAGAACTGAATCCCGCTCCCCCATCTGGCAGTCTGACAGACGAATCTGGATTTGGCGGATTCCAGGAGAACGCTACCTGCCCCAATGCAGTGTCAACTGTAAAGTTTGGTGGAGGAGGAATAATGGTCTGGGACTGTTTTTCATGGTTCAGGCTAGGCCCCTTAGTTCTAGTGAAGGGAAATCTTAACGCTAACGCATAGAATGTTATTCTAGATGATTCTGTGCTTGCAACTTTGTGGCAGCAGATTTGGGGAAGGCCCTTTCCTGTTTCTGCATGACAATGCTCCGGTTCACAAAGTGAGGTCCATACAGAAATTGTTTGTCGAGATCAGGTTGGAAGAACTTGACTGGCCTGCACAGAGCCCTGACCTTAACCCCATCCAACACCGACTGCGAGCCAGGCTTAATCGCCCAACATCAGTGCCTGACCTCACTAATGCTCTTGTGGCTGAATGGATGCAAGTCCCCGCAGCAATGTTCCAATATCTAGTGGAAAGCCTTCCCAGAAGAGTGGAGGCTGTTATAACATTAAAGGGGGGACTAACTCAACATTAATGCCCATGATTTTGGAATGAAATGTTTGAGCAGGTGTCCACATGTAGTGTATATACATCCAAAGACCCATCTATTCTGAACTATAGATTCAGAGTTATATTTGGATGGTGTATGAGGGCGGCAGCAGGTCTCCACAGGGAAGTCAGTCTCCACAGTGAAGTCAGTCTGGCAACACAACCACGTGCCACCCTCTGGGTGGCCAGGTGCAGTTCTCTAGCTCTGGCCCCTTCCCCTGATAAACACATTCCTGCCAGGTATGTACTCTCTGAAGCACCACTTGTCTTGCCGTGTAAGTACTAATCAAGCAGCCGGAGTCTGAGAGCAACAGATGAAGATTGATGTCATTAGTTACTGAGGGGACACTCATTGGATCAGCTTGACACACTGCCACTCATTGGATCAGCTTGACACACTGCCACTCATTGATATAAACTGTGATCGGGAGGATTGTGACCTTTTGTTAATGTGTTCGCATAACTTCCTCATCATGTTCCCATGAGCTGACAGGTTGTTCGGAGTCAAGCTATGTGACTGATGTAACAGCAGCTTTTTATGTACACGTCAGCCTTTCTGGAGTTAATATATCATCCCTTCTGCTTGATGCACTGCCACAAACTGGGAGGTTTTCCAATGTGTCAATGTCAGGGAGTTAAATGTCCCCCTCGTGTCCCTTCATCTAGCTAGTGCAGTTAACTGTAACATTTAGATTTTTTTAGAGTTGGAAAAACCCAACTACAACAACAAATAGGTCACACAATATTTTTGTTATATTTGCATATCAATTTTATTATATAGTTTTACTATATTGGGTTGTGTACATTATATGTACATTCACAAAAAGTGAGAGAATTCCAGGACTTGTATGAAGCGTATCCATCAATCTCCGGCGTCATGGAGGATAAGGTCCCTATCCTGATCCCGAGGCCTGTCCTCCTCCTCCTTCCCCACAGGACTCAGGAGGACACTCCCACATGAAGGTCAAGGGACAGTCTTTCATCTGGTAGCTGTAGACGGTGTCGAAAATACCAATCTGCTTCTCTGTGAAAGTGTTTCTCCAGTCACCGATTATACCTGTAAACAGAACAAGGCCTCCATTATTATGGCCAATCTCTCCACAGCACTGTAATTTTTATTAGGATTCCCATTAGCTAACGCCATAACGCTAGCTAATCTTCCTGGGGTCCAACACCAATTAACAAGACATTACAAACAACCACAATCAAGACTTCAAACATTCAACAAGTAGACAATACAGATAATTAAAATACCTGACAGGAAACACATTTAACATTCAGTTGATACTTTCTATTTGCTGTCCAGTCATATGGACTATCGCATTAGATGTTCTTTAATTTTTTTCTTGAAGGTGGATTTACTTTTTGCCTGAGAAATATGGATTGGTAAAAAGTTTCATTCAGCTATAGCTCTATATAAAACTGTAGATTTAAGGCGATTTGTCCTTGGGTTGATTTGTTTTAGCTGCGCTGAATTTGTCTGTCTTGTTTGGTGGTTGTGTGTGTTGCTAGTATGTACTAATTGGACAGAAAAGTACTGTGTTTTTAAAATTTTTAAATATAACATTCCTAAAGAAAATCAGAAGGCTAGATAGTAATTTGTTTTTAACGTGAAGCCATGAGAGATTCTGATGCATTTTACTAATATTCATTCGGTTAGAGCAATGAAGAGAATCTGGCAACCCTGTTTTGAGCCATTTGGAACTGTTTTATATCTTTCTTTGCTGCAGGGGACCACACAACTGGACATTACTCTAAGTGTGATAGGACCAGGGATTGACCATATAACTGGACATTACTCTAAGTGTGATAGGACCAGGGATTGACCACACAACTGGACATTACTCTAAGTGTGATAGGACCAGGGATTGACCACACAACTGGACATTACTCTAAGTGTGATAGGACCAGGGATTGACCATATAACTGGACATTACTCTAAGTGTGATAGGACCAGGGATTGACCATAAAACTGGACATTACTCTAAGTGTGATAGGACCAGGGATTGACCATATAACTGGACATTACTCTAAGTGTGATAGGACCAGGGATTGACCATATAACTGGACATTACTCTAAGTGTGATAGGACCAGGGATTGACCACACAACTGGACATTACTCTAAGTGTGATAGGACCAGGGATTGACCACACAACTGGACATTACTCTAAGTGTGATAGGACCAGGGATTGACCACACAACTGGACATTACTCTAAGTGTGATAGGACCAGGGATTGACCACACAACTGGACATTACTCTAAGTGTGATAGGACCAGGGATTGACCATACAACTGGACATTACTCTAAGTGTGATAGGACCAAGGATTGACCATAAAACTGGACATTACTCTAAGTGTGATAGGACCAGGGATTGACCATACAACTGGACATTACTCTAAGTGTGATAGGACCAGGGATTGACCACACAACTGGACATTACTCTAAGTGTGATAGGACCAGGGATTGATGAACTGCCTAACTAAGGATGGGCAGTAATGAGCTCCCTCTGATAAGGATGGGCAATAATGAGCTGCCTCTGATAAGGATGGGCAGTAATGAGCTGCCTCTGATAAGGATGGGCAATAATGAGCTGCCTCGGATAAGGATGGGTAATAATGAGCTGCCTCTGATAAGGATGGGCAGCAATGAGCTGCCTCTGATAAGGATGGGCAAAAATGAGCTGCCTCTGATAAGGATGGGCAATAATGAGCTGCCTCTGATAAGGATGGGCAATAATGAGCTGCCTCTGATAAGGATGGGCAATAATGAGCTGCCTCTGATAAGGATGGGCAATAATGAGCTGCCTCTGATAAGGATGGGCAATTTTATCCTCCACTCACATAGAAATTGGAAAATTTGGCCACCCGGAAAAAGTTTTTTCGACAGTAAAAAGAGAGCAGTGCAGTACATGGGAACTACGATTAGCCTGCAATGTGGATGATGACACATCAGACTTTTTAGATACAGCTGCGTTAAGAATCAAAGACAAGGACTGGTCTCAATTATAAATGTTAGATCCAACTCAAGGCTTTTTTCTCCTTGGTGTTCACAGAGTTACAAGGACTAGTAGTTGTAGGCAGTGGAAGGCTCTTCATAACCCTTCAATAGACAATGTTTCAGCCACATTCCTTTGACTATCCAGACCTGAAAGACCTTGTCACACAGCACAGAGTGGTTATTCAATGAACCCAAGCCCTTGACAAACCTTTCATATGGCTAAGAAATACTTGACCCAGAACAACACAACAAGTGTTCAGACGGTCAGTCTTAATTAATCCTGCCAATATAACCAATACAGGGTGGCAGGTGGCCTAGCAGTTAAGAGCATTGGGCCAGTAACCGAAAGGTCTCTGGTTTGAATCCCTGAGCTGACTTGGTGAAAAATCTGCCGTTGTGCCCTTGAGCAAGGCACTTATCCAGAGCGACTTACAGGAGCAATTATGGTTAAGAGTATCTGCTAAACTACTAAAAAGTTAAATGTAACTAGCAGGCAACATAAACAAACATGCGACTCTAGAAACAGAACATTAAACCAGAAAGGTGTTTGAATTTAAATGAATTTCACCTTTCAGTGTCAAGAACACCAAAGGTTGTTCTTCTTCCATGTCAGTGAATATATTGCACACATGTGTGTAAACATAAGCAACTGACATGTGACTACCATTCTCTCCTATCATAAATCAACAGCATTTCTAGAGAGTAAATGAGCTCATTCTGAATGAACAAGTCTGAATCAGTGAGTTTTTTGTTTGTTTACCTTTGAGGTATCCCTGTGGTGTACGGACCTGTCTTGTCTGCATGAAGACGGTGAGCGTGACCACGTTGCCCACCACTATGGCGAAGGCCAGACTGACCATAAACACCACGGCCAGGGTACGGTTCAGCAGGCCACAGCAGCAGAAGGTGCAGAAGGGGGCCAGACCCTTGCCTGACCCCGGCACAACCAGGGCTGCTGCTGTCAGGTTGGGGCACACAATCGCCTGTGTGCCCCATGGAACACTCAGGTTGGCCAGGAGGTCAGTCATGGTAGTCCGGACGAGGCCCAGGACAAACCTCACTACTAGGAGAAATGTGTGCTCCTGGTGCCCATGTGCTGGACTGAGAGATGCTCCTGGAGAAACAAGCAGGAACATTATAAACCAAGGTAAACCATCAAACCTGTCCAAAGGAAAACAACAAACACTGCTATGTAACACATAATACAAAGTTGATTTGCATGATAATACTCATATCACCTACTGTGCTATCTAGCTATATGTTTCCTAAAATTACCTACAGGTAACTGCCAAAATAAACGAAACACTTGAGTAAATGAGGAATACAAAGTTTATTGAAAGCAGATGCTTCCGAAAAAGGTTTGTGTGCGTCTCAGTCACCTGATGTCAACCCAATTAAACACTTATGGGAGATTCTGGAGCAGCGCCTGAGACAGCGTTTTCTACCACCATCAACAAAACAGCAAATTATGGAATTTCTTGTGGAAGACTGGTGTCGCAACCCTTCAATAGAGTTCCAGACACTATGCCAAGGCACATTGAAGCTGTTCTGGAGGCTCGTGGTGGCCCTATTGAGACGCTTTATGTTGGTGTTTCCTTTATTTTGGCAGTTACCTATACAGTATGTTCTGCAGATGGACACTACTAACGACACCTCACAAATCCCCATCAACGGACAACCTCTATTATTACACAACAATAAAGAAATTTGCTTGCCTTTGAGGTGTTGAATATACTGCAAAATGGGCAATCATGATGTATTCAAAGGAAACTACATGTACTGTATACTTCCTAAATCATTGTAAGTACACAGTGTACCCCACAGGTTTATGTATGGTGTTTATTTTTTATAGTACTTCTTATTCATTACTGCATTGTTGGGAAAGAGCAGGAAAGAACGCCATTTCACTGTGCTTGTGTACGTGACAATAGAAACTTTGTTGCACTGTACTGTACATTTGTCATAGGCACATCATATTCAATGCACATCACAATGCTTGATTAGGCAATTTGTGAGATATGTTGTTTTGTTTCACTGCCATATACAATCAGGTCCAAAATTATTGGCACCCTTAATAAAAATGAGAAAAAAAGACTAAAATAACAGCCTGGCCTCAAAGACTAGACGTAACATAGTAAATGTAAATTTGTGACACTCAAATGAGTCCAGTATGTTATGTTATGTTCACTGGCGTAGCGCAGTTTCTCTGGACCCCCAGCAAAGTCAGAGTTGCCCCCCCACCCCCTTTCAGATTATGTGGTGCTAGTGCTTCTAGTAGCCTGTAGCTTTGCCTGAATGGATGCATGTTTATTTTTATTTGGTCCTCATTTTCTCATGTTAAGTCTAACGTTTATGTTTCATGAAGCTATAGGCCTACGGTGTCGCAATGCTGCTATTTCGAATGCTGGCTGGCGGCAATAATGCATTTACTTGTTCAGTAATTAAAGTGGAAAATTCATACATTTCAGATTGTAAAATAAATGTGATGCAACAACATACTAAATCAGTACCCAAAATATATTTTTTAGAATATACAACTTTCCTGTAGGACTATAGCCTACCAGCCATCATTGCACTCTCTCGCAGTATGGATATAAAGTTTGTGCTCCATAAAACCAGTCTATTAATGCCAAATAATCAGTCCATTGTCAAAACAATAGCTTACTAGGGCTTGTTTCATTATGCAGACAATGCAGTCAAGCCTACTAGCATATCTATAGCTATATACAGTATTTAGCTGGTAGCCTATTTATATTACACATTGGAACTCGGGGCTAGCTGTCGTGGGCTATCAGTCTCATCACTCATAGGCTTTTACCAGTGTACACAGAAGGGGGGGGGGGGGGTCACTCTCATGAGCGCTGCTGGGTCAGTGACAGTCATCAGCTTGGTTTTCCGGGAGAAGAGGAGGACTGGTACTCTCTCTAGAGGAACTGTCACTATTCTTGAGAGGAGGAAGAAGAGGAGAAGCAAGGCCACTGTCATTGCCAGGCCCGGGCAGTGAGATCTCTGTGGGGACTGGGAAGCTTTAGTGTTAGCTGCTGCATGACTAGGTCTACTAGCTTCCACCTGCGATTGTGTTTCGTCAGTCGAGGACGAGGTGGTAGCTTTGCTGACGTGGTTATTGTCTGTAATGTGGCACGAGCTTGATCAGATAAAGCTTTTTTTTGGTGGAGTTTTTGTTCACCACTTGATCTTGCCTTTTGTTTATCCATCAAGAACAACTCACTCACTGATTCACCTAACTGTCACTGAGAAATAGGCTAATTAGATGCATGAAAACGATATTGTCTGACTCAGCTACTACGCATATTTGTTGGACAACACGAACACTTCGCTCGCTACATGTGAAAATTAAAAAGGATGGTTACTTTTTTTACTTTGCAACTACTTACTACTTTTTTAGCTATTTTGCAACTACTTAGCATGTTGGCTAACCCTTCTCTAACCACTATCCCAGGGGTTCTCAAACTTTTTTGTATTAGCAAATCCATCACTGACCCCCTCATAATCAGAACACAACTCGAGTGAGATAAAAATATCATTAAGGAGTTTTACCATGATTTCGTGTGCAAGGCCGGACAAACCAAGTCTCGGGCCCTGGGAAGGAACATTTTAAAGGTCCTCCTCTTGGAGGGGAAAAAAAGCTAATATCCTGCAGTTCTACACGTTGTCATGAGGCAGAGAGAAAACGACTGTGTAACGAAGACGCTGTGAGTCAAGAAGCAGGTGAACCGTTTAATAATACATAAAACGAGACAAAATAACAGTAGCGTCTTTGCATGAACACAGGATCAATACTGACTGGGGAAGGAACCTAAGGGAGTGCCAGATATAGGGCTGGTAATAAGTAAGGTAATTGAGTCCAAGTGTGCCTCATGTCAACGTGCAGGTGCTTGTAATGATTGATGCCAGGTGTGCGTAATGATGGATCCCAGGACCAGTGGTTAGTATACTGGCGACGTCGAACACCAGAGGGGAGGAGCAGGAGTAGACGTGACAGACTGCCACCTCTCATTGAAGCCATGGAAGTTCAAGGCCGACCACGCCACTGCAGGCATTGTGATCAGAAAACAGGATCGCCCATAATAGTGAAATAAATAAAAAGTCAATCATGGTACCAATAAATGCTTCTAATACACCAGATGTATGTCCTTGAACCGATTATGTTTAAATCACATTTAAAAAGCATTTTTGAAAAGGTCTGTTTGAGATACAAGTTTGAGTATTTTGTCTCTAATTAATGCGTCGGCCACAAATACGAGTATAGTCAAAATTATTTGGGTATGAGTTAACAGAACATCAACTTTTAAAAGTTAGATTTTCACTGAACAATTTATTTAAATCACAGTGCATTTATGTAAAAAAAATATATAGTATTGAAGTATTGAGATGAAAAATGTGTAATAGGTGGAGTACTGTGGATACCAATAGGCCCATGTTGCCCAAGGTTTAATAACATAAATTGTAGATTAATAATATTACATTGTATTACACCCTCTAAACTTCCACGGATCCCTTGGGCAAAATGTGTTTTTTCAGTTGTTGGATCCCCCCGCCCCCTTTTGCCCTTAGAACAGCCTCAATGCGTTGGAGCATGGACTCTACAAGGTGTCAAAAGCTTTCCAAACGGGTGCTGGCCATGTCGACTCAAATGCTTCCCACAGTTGTGTCAAGTTGGCTGGATGTCCTTTTGTCCTGCCCATTCACCCTCCGAAAGGCACACATACACAATACGTCTCGATTGTCTCAAGGCTTAAACATCCTTCTTTAACCTGTCTCCTCTCTCTCATATACATGGATGGAAGTGGATTTAACAGGTGACATCAATATGGGATCATATCTTTCTCCTGAATCCCCTGTTTTCAATACAGGTATAACGACACAGCTTTTTTTGAAAATGTTTTAGAAGGTTGGAGAACACATTGGGAGGCATCTTGAAACTTTGCCGCAAGTGGATCTTTTAGCAAGACAATAACCCCAAGCAGACATCAAAATCAAAAAAAAAATGTTAATTGATCACAAAATAAACATTTTGAAATGGCCGTCTCAGGATTTGATCCCCATTGAAAACCTGTGGTTTGAATTGAAGAGGGCAGTCGATAAACGCAGACGAAGGATATCAAGGACCTGGAAATATTCTGTATGGAGGAGTCGTCTAAGATCACTCCCAATGTGTTCTCCAAAAAATGTTTAAGGCTGTGCTGTTATCCTCGCAAGGGGAGGATGCTAGAGTATTCTTTTATTACTTGTTAAACAAAATATCTTCCTCTGAGCACTTGCATTAGTATAAAATAATATAATGTTCCAAATGTTCCTTCTAAATCTTGTTATTGCGTAACATTTTCAAGAGTACTCAATATTCAGAACCAGATTTTGGTTTCAGATGACAAATAAAAGCCTTTCAATCTCCTACACAATATCCCCTTGACTGGTGTGCATGAAGATGTCAAGAGAGACAGACATCTAGCAAGAAAAAGGCGATTGGAGGGAACACTGACAGATCAGCGCAACAAGACCATGGATTTTTACACTGACTGCAGTGAGCAGAAAGCAAGAAAACAGTAAAAAAAAAGTGAATGTGGAAATGTGTAAAAGAACAATTGTGAATCCAACTGAGTGAAAACAACTCACAATTCTCCTACATTTACAGTCCTAGTTATCATTGCCCAAAACTAAGGGAATCATTTCAAACATTATCATTGCCCAAAACTAAGGGAATCATTTCAAACATCTCACACATTTTTGCTTAATGTGTCCATTGACTAGAATTCATATATATTTGGGTTAAAAGACCAATTCAGTGGAAAAACAAAATGGGGTAAAAATAGCCCAGTTAATATTGACTGCAGCTGCAGCTCCTCAGGCAGCAGCACTCCCACTTCATCTTACGTTAGGGACACAGATCAAGGGTTCTCCAGGGACTGACAGTATTCTTCAAGCTAATTACATCTAGTTTATTTGGGGCGTCAGGTAGCCTAGTGCCTAGTGGTTAGCGCGTTGTGCCAGTAACCAAAAGGTTGCTGGATCGAATCCCTGAGCTGACAAGGTAAAAATCTGTCATTCTGCCCTGAATAAGGCAGTTAACCCACTGTTCCCTGGTAGGCTGTCATTGTAAATAAGAATTTGTTCTTAACTGGCTTGCCTAGTCAAAATAAAAGGTTAAATTGAGAGCACCTTGTCTCTGCAAGCCAGGTAGGAAGGTTAGTTCACCTCACAAACCAGAGTGCATTTTTTTATTAACATCGAGGATGAGTGCCATGGGAACTACCGGTATGTCCCAGCAGGACCAGCCTAAGTGACACGCCTCACATGTTTAAGATAATGCACACAAAATAATGGAGCCCTTAACCTTCACGGCACATTCAAATGTTTTTTTTCTCTCCATGCAATCTTCGAACACAGACGTATGTGTGTGTGCAACAGGCTGAATGAAGCTAATGAATCCAATATGGACAGAGAGGCTGCATTGTTTTGTTCATTATGGACCATGCCTATAGACCAATCACCATGACTAAATAGCTCAACTAAGAGTAGCAATTTACTCTTCAGGCCATAATGGGAGGTGGAAGCTCAACCTGCAATATGTAATGGTCTTATATAATGACACATAACCAGTGGTGTAAAGTACTCAAGTAAAAATACTTACAAGTTCTACTTAAGTCATTTTTTGAGGTATCTGTACTTTACTATTTATATTTGACCATTTTGTACTTCTACTTCGCTAACTTCCTAAAGAAAATAATGTACTTTTTACTCCATACATTTTTCCTAACACCCAGAAGTACTTGTTACGTTTTGAACGCTTAGCAAGACAGGAAAAAGGTCAAATTCACACACTTATCAAGAGAACATCCCTGGTCATCCCTTCTGCCTCTGGCAGACTCACTAAACACAAATGCCTTGTTTTTAAATGGTGCCCCTGGCTATCTGTAAAAAAAGGCATTAAAAAAAATGTGCTGTCTGGTTTGCTTAATATAAGGAATGTGAAATTATTTATACTTGTACTTTTAATACTTAAGTATATTTTAACAATTACATTTACTTTTGATATTTAAAACCAAATACTTTTAGACTTTTACTTTCCCTTTTACTTGAGTAATTTTTTATTAAAAAAGGTATTTTTACTTTTACTCAAGGATGACAATTCATTACTTTTCCCACCACTGCACATAACTGAGATTTATAGCCGGTAAGATCCCTGAGTGGACCAAATCAAAATGGTGGGGATAGAGAAAATCTGATTACAGCTATTATTATAAATTAAACTGAGCCTTACACTAAGCATTCCATCTCAATTATATGAGGATTAAGCACGACTAAGACTTGAAATAAAAATGCTGAACGAAAGAACAGAAGCATTTTGTTTGATGACATACAGATTTATCTTTTGAGCTTCGGGGAGGTACAAGATCTGTACCCTTGTTAACCGTCTGGTTGTAACTAAAGTGGAGATGACAGGCGGAAATGTCCCCTGTGTGCCCATAGCAATGCCTGAGGCTGTGGGGGACACTGTCACAACAAATACACAACTGATCCTCACAGCAAGACATGACTTCATCCACGCAATCTTTTCGTTTTACAACAAAACAAAAATCTCACAAACTCCAAACCAATGCAAATGACAAAGGAGAAGCAGTATAACAATAGACGAACAAATGTCCTTGATACAAATTAAAATGGATATACAGGCGTCTGTGCAAAGTGAAATGCCTAAGGGATAGGCAGAAGTGTGTGGTGAACCTTTGAGGAGCAGTGGTAGCTAGCTGGGTAAGGAGGGCTGGCTGACCACGTGTTTGTCATACATGCAGTGGATGTATATTTGTTTGTGTGGCGGTCTCCTTGGGTGAGAGGCAAGGCGTGGAGAAGGCTGTTGGATTAGGGGCTAGGTCAGGGCTCCCACCCTGGAGCAGGAATAATGGACTGGCCATCTCTACTCGATGTCCCCCCAAGCCAGGGCTGTCTTTACTGTCATGGCCTAGCTGTACTAGAACACAGCAGTGACTCCTTCATCTCTCTCACACTCCCTCTCCTCCTTTTCTCCTTTCTACCCTTCTCCAAAGTCCACCCAATCTATGAAGACTCCCCATACTGCACATCTCTTCCCAGCCTTCCCTTTCCACACCTTCTCTCATCTACCTCTTACTTTCTCTATCAATCCATTTTATTTTGCTGTTACAGGATGTGTGAAGAGCATTGTGAAAAGCGCTTTATTCCTGAATCTAGCTATCCGTTGATCTATAGGTAACTCCCCGCTTGCTCTGTTGATCTTTGTTGTGTTTGTTAATCATGTACAGTAGTCTCATTGTTCTACTCCCTGTCAATATACTGTGGTCTCAATCACACTCATCTAACGAACAGGCACCCCACCCAGAGCACGTTACTCCATCAACTGTCCTGCTGTCTACAGCTCTAGGGAGAGACAGCAGCACAGGACTTAATGAACAAAAGCAACACATACTGTGAGTGTGACTGTATCTGTGTGTACGGTATGAGAGAATGGAAAGAAGAGCGATACAGAGATACAGTACGTCATTGTTCTCTACACTCAATCATAAAAGTTCACTTTCCAAAGCACATCTTTGTTTTTTTGTTTTTAACCTGGAAGCCATATCAAATATATCTCAGATTATAAATAAATGCATAGCAACAGCTCATTACCACAATTAAACTAAACAACACAGCTTCTGTCGACAGATCATATGGCTTCAGACAGAAGCTGTGGAATATTTTTTTTTTTACTGCAAACATAACATACAGTCTGCAAGCGCATGAAATATACATAACTCAGCATCTGGTAGATATTCAGTTTTCCCGATTATAAACAGATAGAAATGCCATGCACCACAAGTGATTAATTTCAATCAAAAGGCTTACTTCGAGTCTAGCAAACCAAACACTATAATTTCAGTACAACATGCAGTTGAACACACAAACAGTATATAAACAATCAAGAGAATCTCACCTGCATTGTCACTGCACTAAAAGTCCACCTTTAGTGCCTGCAATATTGTGGAGAAGTATATGGTCCAATGGTCATTGATGTCCTTTTCGGAGTAAATCCGGCTGATAGGAGACAGGAAATGTATAGTCCTTGTATCACACTGCCTCTACAGAATTCGTACACCTAAAGTAGACAGAGAAGCACTGCGTCACTGTACAGTCTTTCTTGCATTCTTTATTTACTTCACTCTCTGTGTTTCAGCCTTCTCTATCTCTGTCTGTCTCTCTCTCACCCTCTTTTGCTTTCTCTCTCTCTCTCTCTCTCTCTCTCTCTCTGGTAGTCTCTGAGTCTCTCTCACATGAGCACGCTTTCTCGCTCTTCCACAATTGCAGCTGCAAGCCACAGTCCACACACAGCAGCTTCTCTCTCCCAGTCTCTTTCCCCCACATCCCCTCCCCCTTCTGTCTCTCACCACTCCAAGCGACTTATATGCCTTATGTCTTGTGCACTCTCTACACTCATATAAAAAGGTGCTATCTGTCCCCATAAGAGAACCATTTGACTAAACCTTTTTGGTTCTAAGTAAAACCCTTTTGGTTCCTGATAGAAACTTTTCGGGTTCCATGTAGAACCATTTCCACAGAGGGTTCTACGTGGAACTAGTGCTGAGCGATAAGTGTTTTTTGAGGTCGATTCGGATTCGGTTTCGGTTCACAATTTTCTATTTTTTTTAATTTTGTTTACGATAATTTTTTTAACATTAAATGCATGATGAAATAATGGCATTCAAATGATTTTAGAGCTTTTTCATGGAAATTCTGAAGCCAACAACAGTGAACATTCACATTTTTTTCTGTCAGGTCCACATTTGGTAGACATCAATAGAAAAATAGGAGATTACTATGAAATATTACAATATTTCACTTGTGTATATTACTTAGTTTTTATTTGATGGCTTTATTATTTTTAATTCCTTAAAGTCATCCTCTCATCTCTGCTCAGGCAGTAGCAGCTAGCCAGACAACGTTATCTCTGTTCTTCCCATATTGTACTGTCTTTAGTCATCCTATTCAGCTTGGAAAGCCTGCCTAAGTAAGTTGCAAAGTTGTCTGACAAAATAATTTGACTTGCTCTTCAAAGTAGATAACCAACCTGGCCTGGGGGGGTAGATGTAACTTAGTAAACGAAATCTGGGACATTTCAATCATACTGAACAAAAATATAAATGCAATGTGCAACAATTTCAAAGATTTTACTGAGTTACAGTTCATATGAGGAAATCAGTCAATTTAAATACATTCATTAGACCCTAATCTATGGATTTCACATGACTGGGAACACAGATATGCATCTGTTGGTCATAGATACATAAAACAATATTGACCTCATTATGGGCCTCAGAATCACGGTATTTATGAGCATTCAAATTGCCATCGATAAAATTGTGTTCGTTGTCTGTATTTTATGCCTACCCATACCATAACCCCACCGCCACCATGGGGCACTATGTTCACAACGTTGACATCAGCGAACCGCTCGCCCACACAACGCCTTACATGTGGTCTGTGGTTGAGAGGCCGGTTGGTCGTACTGCCAAATCCTTTAAAACAACGTTGGAGGCGGCTTCTGGTAGAGAAATTAACATTAAATTATCTGGCAACAGCTTTGGTGGACATTCTTGCAGTCAGCACGCTCCCTCAAAACTTGAGACATCTGTGGCATTGTGTTGTGTGACAAAACTGCACATTTTAGAGTGGCCTTTTATTGTCCCCAGCACAAGGTGCACCTGTGTAATGATCACGCTATTTATTCAGCTTTTTGATATGCCCCACCTGTCAGGTGGATGGATTATCTTGGCAAAAGAGAAATGCTCACTAACAAGGATGTAAACAAAATGTGAGAGAAATAAGCTTTATGGAACCTTTCTGGGATATTTTATTTCAGCTCATGAAACATGGGACCAACACTTTACATGTTGAGTTTATATTTTTGTTCAATGTAGTATGATGTTACGAATTACAATTCATATTATATGTTGCTAATTGCAATTTGTACAATATGTTATGAATTGCAAATAATACAATATGTATTTGAATTTGCAAAACTTCAAATTTGTTGTGGCTAACGTTAGCTAGGTGGCTAACACTAACATTAACTATGTGGCTAACGTTAGCTAAGCTAGAGGATAGGGTTAGGGGTTATTGTTAGGGTTAAGGTTAGGAGTTTGGTTAAAGGGATAAGGTTAGGGGAAGGTTTAGCTAACTACTAAAAAGTAGTTGCTAATTAGCAAAACTGTTACATTTGTACATGATCAGATTCAAATACGCAACCTTTGGGTAGCTAGACCCATCCACCCCGACCAACCACCTAACTTTTGTTTTGCCATAATTAACCTTGTCTTATGTAACCATACCAAACATAAAACATCATACTAATTTGGAGGTCCCGGATTTACATTTACTATGTTACATCTAGTCTATGAGACCAGGCTGAGATAAGGCATACTTTCACAAACTGTCTATCCCTCTCTCGTTGTTGTGTCTGTACATCTCTCATGTGGTTTATGTGGTCTGTGTGTATCTAACCTAAAATAGCAGGCGTAAAAGTGTATCTCTGTCCGAGCTGGAAAGAACAGCCAGCTTGCAGTGGTGGAAAATGTACTCAATTGTCATACTTGAGTAAAAGTAAAGATACCTTAATAGAAAATGACTGAAGTAAAAGTGAAAGTCACCCAGTAAAATACGACTTCAGTAATTAGATTTTAATTTTACTAGGAAAGTCAGTTAAGAACAAATATTTATTATTTTGACCCTGGTCAAAACCGGATGACGCTGGGCCAATTATGTGCCACCCTATGGGACTCTCAATCACGGCCGGATGTGATACAGCCTGGATTCAAACCAGGGACTGTAGTGACACTTCTTGCACTGAGATACAGTGCCTTAGACCGCTGCGCTACTCGGGAGTAAAAATCTAAAAGTATTTGGTTTTAAATATACTCAAGTATCAAAATAAATGGAATTGCTAAAGTAAAAATAATTTCAAATTACTTATATTAAGCAAACCAGATGGTACAATGTTCCTGTTTTTTTTATTCCAACACTCAGACAATGCATCTGCCCCACCTGCCCTGAATGACGGGTTGCCACTGGCTAGTACACATGATTCAATTACTTTGGATATGATCTAGAATATTTGTATTTGTCAAATGGCAGTTGAGCATCGTGTCACCAGAATAAGACCCTCGATATTTATTGGAAAGGAGCACCGAGCTCACCACCGTGCACTTTCAACACTGTGAAATGCATCACAATATATTGAATCTGTTGCCTAATAAACTGCATGGTTTCCTGAGTCGTAGTGGGAGGGCCACACACAATATAATCGCGTGACAAGTTTACTTCGATATGATGGAAATTACATAAATATTTGAGCATAAAGGCGTTTCCACCGCCATTTCTCCCATAAATAATTTTACGGACACAAAACTATCCCATGTCGAACGAACAAATTAAAAACTGTATATGAAAACGTGGTTAATGTAGTTAATTCCGACATTTCTGCGCTGAACTAGGTTGAATATTTGGTTAATGAAAACTACAACTCCCTTCAGCCCACTGTCCCACAAAGTTCTTGACTTGATTTCTCTTGTGAATGATTGATTTCTCTCTAGAGAAACGACGCGTTGGGATCACAAAAATAACGAACTAAATGGAATTCAAGTCATTGAACCGATATCGGTCAATTAGTTGTTGAATAACCCGAGGAAAAAACGAAATTTCGGTTAATCGCTCAGCACTTCCCCTCTCTCCATTCCTCACTCCAGTGCTTAATTTTAGCCGGATCCTACCGGAACAGGATCTGGCACCTCTCCGCCTTGGACAGTTTCGTTTTGGCCTGATCCGGTACCTCTACCTCCGCGCAAAGGGTTGAAATACATTTGCCAAAGTTATAGTTACCGCTGTCTGTTCAGAAATAAATTAAATAATTCAGAATAGCCTTCTACACCGTAAATATCTTATTTAAAAAATAGCCTAGCTGTGAAGTGTAGCCCAAAGATAAGGCATAGCCGTCAGGAACGTGCAACAAATATGTCCGCGAACAAACAGTTTGCAGACAAAACTGGCCTTTCCCAATATTTCAAATAGTCTACAATCGTGGGAAAACACAGGTTGGAAAGCAAATGGCTCCTGCTGAAAAGACAATTCACTAGTCTGTCAGCTGTAGGCTACCAAAATATTTGATCAACTTGTCTTCCAAAAAAATGTTTTATAAAGTATAATGAGAGAAAGTGGGAGAGGCTTTCGACACTAGCACATAGCCTTTTTAGGACTATAATGTACTCCTCATTTTGTAACATACAATTGTCTCCACACACCTAGGCAATTGATGGATTCAAAGTCGTTTTCATTAATCTCAGTTTGTCAGTGTCTAAATTGCCTGTCATTTCGATCATGTTGTGCTTTCAAGACAACTTGGAACTCTAAAAAAAAGTAAGCTGAATCATGATGTCAGTGATCTTCAGGTCGGAAAGTCAGAGCTCTAGAAGAGGCCAGAGTTCCCCACGTGGAATTTCAAATTGGATGACATTCAAAAACAAATGTTCCCAGTCAGCTCGTTTTTCCCCCAATTTCACAGTTGTCTTGAACGCACTAAAGTCAGAAGTAGTAGATTTCCCAGCTCTGAGTTCACAGTTGTTTTGAACGCAGCATTAAAAAAGATTGTGCCAAATCTCTAATCGTAAAATGACGTAGAATTGCATTAAATGCGTTTATAAATAGGCCAACAATTTTTTGGACCCTAGGCACCTTTTTCCCATGTGGGCAACTTCTGTAAATGCCTCTACTTACTGCTCTATGCCACTATTAAATGTGATGATATGCATGCAATGCTTTCTTATAAAGGTTATATTTTTTTTCTCATGCATTCCGGTTACTCAGAGCTCCCCAGGTCACCCCCCTCTCGTGCTCACTTGTTCCGGCAACTCCTGGATTTACAAATTAGGCACTGCCTAGCTCTTTTTTTCTCCCTCAGTCAGTCATTTTGCAGTAACTCCACAGTCAACAACTTCACAGTTAACAACGTCTAGCCCAGGGGTGTCAAATTCGATTCCCAAGTGTCTGCGGGTTTTTGTTTTTTTCCTTTCAATAAAGACCTAGACAACCAGGTGAGGGAGTTCCTAACTAATTAGTGACCTTAATTAATCTATCAAGTACAAGGGTGGAGGGATAACCTGCAGACACTTGGCCCTCTGTGGAATGAGTTTGACACGTGATCTAACCCTTACCGAGCCTCTCTCTCTCTCTGTGGCTTGTATTCTTTCCCCTGGCTTCCTTGTTTGGGCACTCTCTCCCTCCCCTACTCGCTCTCTCCTCTCCCCCCACTCGCTCTCTCCTCTCCCCCCACTCTCTCTCCTCTTCCCCCTTTCTCTCCTTTCTCCCCTTTCTCTCCTTTCTCCCCTCTCTACTCTGTTCCTCTCTCATTCTTCCACCACTAGCAGTGCACTCTTAATCCCCCGCCAGAGTCCATGCCCTTGTGGAGCAGAGAGCATACGCTGGCGACCGTCAGCCCAGCTCCAGTAGATGAGGTAGCAGCATATCGCTAGGGGCCTGGCATGGGTCACATCCTGCCACGCCCTACCGTAGCCCTCAGGGAGGCACCATCCCAGTCAATTCCCCCCTCCACTATCACTGCACTTCATGTGTAAGCACTGAGCATGCATGGCTGCTTCACCCAATCATAATAATTTATAATTTATCACAATAAATAACAACAGTTTGCAGTCAACGGTAGATCCACATAGCCAGGTAAAACACTTCTTCAATCACTAGATGTAATATTGGGGTGTGTGAACGATTAATGACTTACCACATAATTGTTAACAACATATAAATGAACTTCATATAAATGCACACACTCAATCTCATAGCAATATCACAAGGTCATTCTTCTTTCCGATTTGGATAATCTGGCAACGTCAAAGCATTCCCCCCTGGCATGTCCATGTTTGTCTTGGCTTATAATGCATTTGTGTGGTATGGAGTCCACATACCTACAAACCCATAAGGCTATATTAAATGGCGTGCTGACTGTTAATGGACTGGGACAAACATATGACTTCACTGTCTGTTGTGGCTTCAAGCTCATGTAATGAATAATACAACAGTCAATGGGCCTGACAGTTGCTGTTTATATTTATATTTTCAGCACAGTGTCTTCCCTCCAAGATCACACTCAGTCAACTTGTCCTTGAATTACACAGACAAGATAGCAAAACAATACACAGAGAAAATACAGTTAATTATCCTCTTTTAAAAGCTAATCAAATCAAATGTCTTTATATAGCCCTTCGTACATCAGCTGATATCTCAAAGTGCTGTACAGAAACCCAGCTTAAAAACCCCAAAACAGCAAACAATGCAGGTGTAGAAGCACGGTGGCTAGGAAAAACTCCCTAGAAAGGCCAAAACCTAGGAAGAAACCTAGAGAGGAACCAGGCTATGAGGGGTGGCCAGTCCTCTTCTGGCTGTGCCGGGTGGAGAATAACAGAACATGGCCAAGATGTTCAAATGTTCATAAATGACCAGCATGGTCAAATAATAATAATCACAGTAGTTGTCGAGGGTGCAGCAAGTCAGCACCTCAGGAGAATGTCAGTTGGCTTTTCATAGCCGATCATTAAGAGTAT
>NW_023494062.1:0-66790 GCF_013265735.2 Oncorhynchus mykiss | reverse complement strand
GGTAGGTCAATTGCTGCAATTTGCTGAAAATTGTCCATAATGTCCCTAATCATCTAGTTTGAACAGTTATGTTTAAAACATTGTATCCGGAGTGCAACCAAACATGATTTTAGACCTTGTTATGGAAAAGTGGTTATTTCTGTAGTTCAATTGCTGCAATTTGCTGAAAATTGTCCATAATAATGTCCCTAATCATCTAGTTTGAACAGTTATGTTAAAACATTGTATCCGGAGTGCAACCAAACATGATTTAGACCTTGTTTATGGAAAAGTGGTTATTTCTGTAGTTCAATTGCTGCAATTTGCTGAAAATTGTCCATAATATGTCCCTAATCATCTAGTTTGAACAGTTATGTTTAAAACATTGTATCCGGAGTGCAACCAAACATGATTTTAGACCTTGTTTATGGAAAAGTGGTTATTTCTGTAGTCAAATGCTGCAATTTGCTGAAAATTGTCCATAATAATGTCCCTAATCATCTAGTTTGAACAGTTATGTTTAAAACATTGTATCCGGAGTGCAACCAAACATGATTTAGACCTTGTTTATGGAAAAGTGGTTATTTCTATTGCTGCAATTTGCTGAAAATTGTCCATAATGTCCCTAATCATCTAGTTTGAACAGTTATGTTTAAAACATTGTATCCGGAGTGCAACCAAACATGATTTTAGACCTTGTTTATGGAAAAGTGGTTATTTCTGTAGTCAATTGCTGCAATTTGCTGAAAATTGTCCATAATAATGTCCCTAATCATCTAGTTTGAACAGTTATGTTTAAAACATTGTATCCGGAGTGCAACCAAACATGATTTTAGACCTTGTTTATGGAAAAGTGGTTATTTTGTAGTTCAATTGCTGCAATTGCTGAAAATTGTCCATAATAATGTCCCTAATCATCTAGTTTGAACAGTTATGTTTAAAACATTGTATCCGGAGTGCAACCAAACATGATTTAGACCTTGTTTATGGAAAAGTGGTTATTTCTATTGCTGCAATTTGCTGAAAATTGTCCATAATGTCCCTAATCATCTAGTTTGAACAGTTATGTTTAAACATTGTATCCGGAGTGCAACCAAACATGATTTTAGACCTTGTTTATGGAAAAGTGGTTATTTCTGTAGGTCAATTGCTGCAATTTGCTGAAAATTGTCCATAAAATGTCCCTAATCATCTAGTTTGAACAGTTATGTTTAAAACATTGTATCCGGAGTGCAACCAAACATGATTTTAGACCTTGTTTATGGAAAAGTGGTGGTGTAGTTCAATTGCTGCAATTTGCTGAAAATTGTCCATAATGTCCCTAATCATCTAGTTTGAACAGTTATGTTTAAAACATTGTATCCGGAGTGCAACCAAACATGATTTAGACCTTGTTTATGGAAAAGTGGTTATTTCTGTAGTTCAATTGCTGCAATTTGCTGAAAATTGTCCATAATAATGTCCCTAATCATCTAGTTTGAACAGTTATGTTTAAAACATTGTATCCGGAGTGCAACCAAACATGATTTAGACCTTGTTTATGGAAAAGTGGTTATTTCTGTAGTTCAATTGCTGCAATTTGCTGAAAATTGTCCATAATAATGTCCCTAATCATCTAGTTTGAACAGTTATGTTTAAAACATTGTATCCGGAGTGCAACCAAACATGATTTTAGACCTTGTTTATGGAAAAGTGGTTATTTCTGTAGGTTCAATTGCTGCAATTTGCTGAAAATTGTCCATAATAATGTCCCTAATCATCTAGTTTGAACAGTTATGTTTAAAACATGTATCCGGAGTGCAACCAAACATGATTTTAGACCTTGTTTATGGAAAAGTGGTTATTTCTATTGCTGCAACGCTGAAAATTGTCCATAATATGTCCCTAATCATCTAGTTTGAACAGTTATGTTTAAAACATTGTATCCGGAGTGCAACCAAACATGATTTTAGACCTTGTTTATGGAAAAGTGGTTATTTCTGTAGTTCAATTGCTGCAATTTGCTGAAAATTGTCCATAATAATGTCCCTAATCATCTAGTTTGAACAGTTATGTTTAAAACATTGTATCCGGAGTGCAACCAAACATGATTTTAGACCTTGTTTATGGAAAAGTGGTTATTTCAATTGCTGCAATTTGCTGAAAATTGTCCATAATGTCCCTAATCATCTAGTTTGAACAGTTATGTTTAAAACATTGTATCCGGAGTGCAACCAAACATGATTTTAGACCTTGTTTATGGAAAAGTGGTTATTTCTGTAGGTCAATTGCTGCAATTTGCTGAAAATTGTCCATAATAATGTCCCTAATCATCTAGTTTGAACAGTTATGTTTAAAACATTGTATCCGGAGTGCAACCAAACATGATTTTAGACCTTGTTTATGAAAAGTGGTTATTTCTGTAGTTCTATTGCTGCACTTTGCTGAAAATTGTCCATAATAATGTCCCTAATCATCTAGTTTGAACAGTTATGTTTAAAACATTGTATCCGGAGTGCAACCAAACATGATTTTAGACCTTGTTTATGGAAAAGTGGTTATTTCTTATTTCATTGCTGCAATTTGCTGAAAAATTGTCCATAATGTCCCTAATCATCTAGTTGAACAGTTATGTTTAAACATTGTATCCGGAGTGCAACCAAAAATGATTTTAGACCTTGTTTATGGAAAAAGTGGTTATTTTGTAGAGTCAATTGCTGCAATTTGCTGAAAATTGTCCATAATGTCCCTAATCATCTAGTTTGAACAGTTATGTTTAAAACATTGTATCCGGAGTGCAACCAAACATGATTTTAGACCTTGTTTATGGAAAAGTGGTTATTTCTGTAGGCAATTGCTGCAATTTGCTGAAAATTGTCCATAATAATGTCCTAATCATCTAGTTTGAACAGTTATGTTTAAAACATTGTATCCGGAGTGCAACCAAACATGATTAGACCTTGTTTATGGAAAAGTGGTTATTTCTGTAGGTTCAATTGCTGCAATTTGCTGAAAATGTCCATAATAATGTCCCTAATCATCTAGTTTGAACAGTTATGTTTAAAACATTGTATCCGGAGTGCAACCAAACCTGATTTTAGACCTTGTTTATGGAAAAGTGGTTATTTCAATTGCTGCAATTTGCTGAAAATTGTCAATAATGTCCCTAATCATCTAGTTTGAACAGTTATGTTTAAAACATTGTATCCGGAGTGCAACCAAACATGATTTTAGACCTTGTTATGGAAAAGTGGTTATTTCTATTGCTGCAATTTGCTGAAAATTGTCCATAATGTCCCTAACATCTAGTTTGAACAGTTATGTTTAAAACATTGTATCCGGAGTGCAACCAAACATGATTTTAGACCTTGTTTATGGAAAAGTGGTTATTTCTGTAGGTCAATTGCTGCAATTGCTGAAAATTGTCCATAATAATGTCCCTATCATCTAGTTTGAACAGTTATGTTTAAAACATTGTATCCGGAGTGCAACCAAACATGATTTAGACCTTGTTTATGGAAAAAGTGGTTATTCATTGCTGCAATTTGCTGAAAATTGTCCATAATGTCCCTAATCATCTAGTTTGAACAGTTATGTTTAAAACATTGTATCCGGAGTGCAACCAACATGATTTTAGACCTTGTTTATGGAAAAGTGGTTATTTCTCAATTGCTGCAATTTGCTGAAAATTGTCCATAATGTCCCTAATCATCTAGTTTGAACAGTTATGTTTAAAACATTGTATCCGGAGTGCAACCAAACATGATTTAGACCTTGTTTATGGAAAAGTGGTTATTTCTGTAGTTCAATTGCTGCAATTTGCTGAAAATTGTCCATAATAATGTCCCTAATCATCTAGTTTGAACAGTTATGTTTAAAACATTGTATCCGGAGTGCAACCAAACATGATTTTAGACCTTGTTTATGGAAAAGTGGTTATTTCTGTAGGTCAATTGCTGCAATTTGCTGAAAATTGTCCATAATAATGTCCCTAATCATCTAGTTTGAACAGTTATGTTTAAAACATTGTATCCGGAGTGCAACCAACATGATTTTAGACCTTGTTTATGGAAAAAGTGGTTATTTCTGTAGGTTCAATTGCTGCAATTTGCTGAAAAATTGTCCATAATAATGTCCCTAATCATCTAGTTTGAACAGTTATGTTTAAAACATTGTATCCGGAGTGCAACCAAACATGATTTTAGACCTTGTTTATGGAAAAGTGGTTATTTCTGTAGTTAATTGCTGCAATTTGCTGAAAATTGTCCATAATAATGTCCCTAATCATCTAGTTTGAACAGTTATGTTTAAAAATTGTATCCGGAGTGCAACCAAACATGATTTAGACCTTGTTTATGGAAAAGTGGTTATTTCTGTAGTTCAATTGCTGCAATTTGCTGAAAATTGTCCATAATAATGTCCCTAATCATCTAGTTTGAACAGTTATGTTTAAAACATTGTATCCGGAGTGCAACCAAACATGATTTTAGACCTTGTTTATGGAAAAGTGGTTATTTCTATTGCTGCAATTTGCTGAAAATTGTCCATAATGTCCCTAATCATCTAGTTTGAACAGTTATGTTTAAAACATTGTATCCGGAGTGCAACCAAACATGATTTTAGACCTTGTTTATGGAAAAGTGGTTATTTCTGTAGGCAATTGCTGCAATTTGCTGAAAATTGTCCATAATAATGTCCCTAATCATCTAGTTGAACAGTTATGTTTAAAACATTGTATCCGGAGTGCAACCAAACATGATTTTAGACCTTGTTTAGGAAAAGTGGTTATTTCTATTGCTGCAACTTGCTGAAAATTGTCCATAATGTCCCTAATCATCTAGTTTGAACAGTTATGTTTAAAACATTGTATCGGAGTGCAACCAAAACATGATTTTAGACCTGTTTATGGAAAAGTGGTTATTTCTGTAGGTCAATTGCTGCAATTTGCTGAAAATTGTCCATAATGTCCTTAATCATCTAGTTTGAACAGTTATGTTTAAAACATTGTATCCGGAGTGCAACCAAACATGATTTAGACCTTGTTTATGAAAAAAGTGGTTATTTCTGTAGTTCAATTGCTGCAATTTGCTGAAAATTGTCCATAATAATGTCCCTAATCATCTAGTTTGAACAGTTATGTTTAAAACATTGTATCCGGAGTGCAACCAAACATGATTTTAGACCTTGTTTATGGAAAAGTGGTTATTTCTGTAGTTCAATTGCTGCAATTTGCTGAAAATTGTCCATAATAATGTCCCTAATCATCTAGTTTGAACAGTTATGTTTAAAACATTGTATCCGGAGTGCAACCAAACATGATTTTAGACCTTGTTTATGGAAAAGTGGTTATTTCTGTAGTCAATTGCTGCAATTTGCTGAAAATTGTCCATAATAATGTCCCTAATCATCTAGTTTGAACAGTTATGTTTAAAACATTGTATCCGGAGTGCAACAAACATGATTTTAGACCTTGTTTATGGAATTGTGGTTATTTCTATTGCTGCAACTTGCTGAAAATTGTCCATATGTCCCTAATCATCTAGTTTGAACAGTTATGTTTAAAACATTGTATCCGGAGTGCAACAAACATGATTTTAGACCTTGTTTATGGAAAAGTGGTTATTTCTGTAGGTCAATTGCTGCAATTTGCTGAAAATTGTCCATAATGTCCCTAATCATCTAGTTTGAACAGTTATGTTTAAAACATTGTATCCGGAGTGCAACCAAACATGATTTAGACCTTGTTTATGGAAAAGTGGTTATTTCTGTAGTTCAATTGCTGCAATTTGCTGAAAATTGTCCATAATAATGTCCCTAATCATCTAGTTTGAACAGTTATGTTTAAAACATTGTATCCGGAGTGCAACCAAACATGATTTAGACCTTGTTTATGGAAAAGTGGTTATTTCTGTAGTTCAATTGCTGCAATTTGCTGAAAATTGTCCATAATAATGTCCCTAATCATCTAGTTTGAACAGTTATGTTTAAAACATTGTATCCGGAGTGCAACCAAACATGATTTTAGACCTTGTTTATGGAAAAGTGGTTATTTTTGTAGTTCAATTGCTGCATTTGCTGAAAATTGTCCATAATAATGTCCCTAATCATCTAGTTTGAACAGTTATGTTTAAAACATTGTATCCGGAGTGCAACCAAACATGATTTTAGACCTTGTTTATGGAATTGTGGTTATTTCTATTGCTGCAATTTGCTGAAAATTGTCCATAATGTCCCTAATCATCTAGTTTGAACAGTTATGTTTAAAACATTGTATCCGGAGTGCAACCAAACATGATTTTAGACCTTGTTTATGGAAAAGTGGTTATTTCTGTAGGTCAATTGCTGCAATTTGCTGAAAATTGTCCATAATAATGTCCCTAATCATCTAGTTTGAACAGTTATGTTTAAAACATTGTATCCGGAGTGCAACCAAACATGATTTTAGACCTTGTTTATGGAAAAGTGGTTATTTCTATTGCTGCAACTTGCTGAAAATTGTCCATAATGTCCCTAATCATCTAGTTTGAACAGTTATGTTTAAAACATTGTATCCGGAGTGCAACCAAACATGATTTTAGACCTTGTTTATGGAAAAGTGGTTATTTCTGTAGGTCAATTGCTGCAATTTGCTGAAAATTGTCCATAATGTCCCTAATCATCTAGTTTGAACAGTTATGTTTAAAACATTGTATCCGGAGTGCAACCAAACATGATTTAGACCTTGTTTATGGAAAAGTGGTTATTTCTGTAGTTCAATTGCTGCAATTTGCTGAAAATTGTCCATAATAATGTCCCTAATCATCTAGTTTGAACAGTTATGTTTAAAACATTGTATCCGGAGTGCAACCAAACATGATTTTAGACCTTGTTTATGGAAAAGTGGTTATTTCTGTAGGTCAATTGCTGCAATTTGCTGAAAATTGTCCATAATGTCCCTAATCATCTAGTTTGAACAGTTATGTTTAAAACATTGTATCCGGAGTGCAACCAAACATGATTTTAGACCTTGTTTATGGAAAAGTGGTTATTTCTGTAGTTCAATTGCTGCAATTTGCTGAAAATTGTCCATAATAATGTCCCTAATCATCTAGTTTGAACAGTTATGTTTAAAACATTTATCCGGAGTGCAACCAAACATGATTTAGACCTTGTTTATGGAAAAGTGGTTATTTCTGTAGTTCAATTGCTGCAATTTGCTGAAAATTGTCCATAATAATGTCCCTAATCATCTAGTTTGAACAGTTATGTTTAAAACATTGTATCCGGAGTGCAACCAAACATGATTTTAGACCTTGTTTATGGAAAAGTGTTATTTCTATTGCTGCAATTTGCTGAAAATTGTCCATAATGTCCCTAATCATCTAGTTTGAACAGTTATGTTTAAAACATTGTATCCGGAGTGCAACCAAACATGATTTTAGACCTTGTTTATGGAAAAGTGGTTATTTCTATTGCTGCAATTTGCTGAAAATTGTCCATAATGTCCCTAATCATCTAGTTTGAACAGTTATGTTTAAAACATTGTATCCGGAGTGCAACCAAACATGATTTTAGACCTTGTTTATGGAAAAGTGTTATTTCTGTAGGTCAATTGCTGCAATTTGCTGAAAATTGTCCATAATAATGTCCCTAATCATCTAGTTTGAACAGTTATGTTTAAAACATTGTATCCGGAGTGCAACCAAACATGATTTTAGACCTTGTTTATGGAAAAGTGGTTATTCAATTGCTGCAATTTGCTGAAAATTGTCCATAATGTCCCTAATCATCTAGTTTGAACAGTTATGTTTAAAACATTGTATCCGGAGTGCAACCAAACATGATTTTAGACCTTGTTTATGGAAAAGTGGTTATTTCTGTAGGTCAATTGCTGCAATTTGCTGAAAATTGTCCATAATGTCCCTAATCATCTAGTTTGAACAGTTATGTTTAAAACATTGTATCCGGAGTGCAACCAAACATGATTTAGACCTTGTTTATGGAAAAGTGGTTATTTCTGTAGTTCAATTGCTGCAATTTGCTGAAAATTGTCCATAATAATGTCCCTAATCATCTAGTTTGAACAGTTATGTTTAAAACATTGTATCCGGAGTGCAACCAAACATGATTTAGACCTTGTTTATGGAAAAGTGGTTATTTCTGTAGTTCAATTGCTGCAATTTGCTGAAAATTGTCCATAATAATGTCCCTAATCATCTAGTTTGAACAGTTATGTTTAAAACATTGTATCCGGAGTGCAACCAAACATGATTTTAGACCTTGTTTATGGAAAAGTGGTTATTTCTGTAGGTCAATTGCTGCAATTTGCTGAAAATTGTCCCATAATGTCCCTAATCATCTAGTTTGAACAGTTATGTTTAAAACATTGTATCCGGAGTGCAACCAAACATGATTTTAGACCTTGTTTATGGAAAAGTGGTTATTTCTGTAGTCAATTGCTGCAATTTGCTGAAAATTGTCCATAATAATGTCCCTAATCATCTAGTTTGAACAGTTATGTTTAAAACATTGTATCCGGAGTGCAACCAAACATGATTTAGACCTTGTTTATGGAAAAGTGGTTATTTCTGTAGTTCAATTGCTGCAATTTGCTGAAAATTGTCCATAATAATGTCCCTAATCATCTAGTTTGAACAGTTATGTTTAAAACATTGTATCCGGAGTGCAACCAAACATGATTTAGACCTTGTTTATGGAAAAGTGGTTATTTCTGTAGTTCAATTGCTGCAATTGCTGAAAATTGTCCATAATAATGTCCCTAATCATCTAGTTTGAACAGTTATGTTTAAAACATTGTATCCGGAGTGCAACCAAACATGATTTAGACCTTGTTTATGGAAAAGTGGTTATTTCTATTGCTGCAATTTGCTGAAAATTGTCCATAATGTCCCTAATCATCTAGTTTGAACAGTTATGTTTAAAACATTGTATCCGGAGTGCAACCAAACATGATTTTAGACCTTGTTTATGGAAAAGTGGTTATTTCTGTAGGTCAATTGCTGCAATTTGCTGAAAATTGTCCATAATAATGTCCCTAATCATCTAGTTTGAACAGTTATGTTTAAAACATTGTATCCGGAGTGCAACCAAACATGATTTTAGACCTTGTTTATGGAAAAGTGGTTATTTCTATTGCTGCAACTTGCTGAAAATTGTCCATAATGTCCCTAATCATCTAGTTTGAACAGTTATGTTTAAAACATTGTATCCGGAGTGCAACCAAACATGATTTTAGACCTTGTTTATGGAAAAGTGGTTATTTCTGTAGGTCAATTGCTGCAATTTGCTGAAAATTGTCCATAATGTCCCTAATCATCTAGTTTGAACAGTTATGTTTAAAACATTGTATCCGGAGTGCAACCAAACATGATTTAGACCTTGTTTATGGAAAAGTGGTTATTTCTGTAGTTCAATTGCTGCAATTTGCTGAAAATTGTCCATAATAATGTCCCTAATCATCTAGTTTGAACAGTTATGTTTAAAAACATTGTATCCGGAGTGCAACCAAACATGATTTTAGACCTTGTTTATGGAAAAGTGGTTATTTCTGTAGGTCAATTGCTGCAATTTGCTGAAAATTGTCCATAATGTCCCTAATCATCTAGTTTGAACAGTTATGTTTAAAACATTGTATCCGGAGTGCAACCAAACATGATTTTAGACCTTGTTTATGGAAAAGTGGTTATTTCTGTAGGTCAATTGCTGCAATTTGCTGAAAATTGTCCATAATAATGTCCCTAATCATCTAGTTTGAACAGTTATGTTTAAAACATTGTATCCGGAGTGCAACCAAACATGATTTAGACCTTGTTTATGGAAAAGTGGTTATTTCTGTAGTTCAATTGCTGCAATTTGCTGAAAATTGTCCATAATAATGTCCCTAATCATCTAGTTTGAACAGTTATGTTTAAAACATTGTATCCGGAGTGCAACCAAACATGATTTTAGACCTTGTTTATGGAAAAGTGGTTATTTCTATTGCTGCAATTTGCTGAAAATTGTCCATAATGTCCCTAATCATCTAGTTTGAACAGTTATGTTTAAAACATTGTATCCGGAGTGCAACCAAACATGATTTTAGACCTTGTTTATGGAAAAGTGGTTATTTCAATTGCTGCAATTTGCTGAAAATTGTCCATAATGTCCCTAATCATCTAGTTTGAACAGTTATGTTTAAAACATTGTATCCGGAGTGCAACCAAACATGATTTTAGACCTTGTTTATGGAAAAGTGGTTATTTCTGTAGTCAATTGCTGCAATTTGCTGAAAATTGTCCATAATGTCCCTAATCATCTAGTTTGAACAGTTATGTTTAAAACATTGTATCCGGAGTGCAACCAAACATGATTTTAGACCTTGTTTATGGAAAAGTGGTTATTTCTGTAGGTCAATTGCTGCAATTTGCTGAAAATTGTCCATAATAATGTCCCTAATCATCTAGTTTGAACAGTTATGTTTAAAACATTGTATCCGGAGTGCAACCAAACATGATTTAGACCTTGTTTATGGAAAAGTGGTTATTTCTGTAGTTCAATTGCTGCAATTTGCTGAAAATTGTCCATAATAATGTCCCTAATCATCTAGTTTGAACAGTTATGTTTAAAACATTGTATCCGGAGTGCAACCAAACATGATTTTAGACCTTGTTTATGGAAAAGTGGTTATTTCTATTGCTGCAATTTGCTGAAAATTGTCCATAATGTCCCTAATCATCTAGTTTGAACAGTTATGTTTAAAACATTGTATCCGGAGTGCAACCAAACATGATTTTAGACCTTGTTTATGGAAAAGTGGTTATTTCTATTGCTGCAACTTGCTGAAAATTGTCCATAATGTCCCTAATCATCTAGTTTGAACAGTTATGTTTAAAACATTGTATCCGGAGTGCAACCAAACATGATTTTAGACCTTGTTTATGGAAAAGTGGTTATTTCTGTAGGTCAATTGCTGCAATTTGCTGAAAATTGTCCATAATAATGTCCCTAATCATCTAGTTTGAACAGTTATGTTTAAAACATTGTATCCGGAGTGCAACCAAACATGATTTTAGACCTTGTTTATGGAAAAGTGGTTATTTCTATTGCTGCAACTTGCTGAAAATTGTCCATAATGTCCCTAATCATCTAGTTTGAACAGTTATGTTTAAAACATTGTATCCGGAGTGCAACCAAACATGATTTTAGACCTTGTTTATGGAAAAGTGGTTATTTCTGTAGGTCAATTGCTGCAATTTGCTGAAAATTGTCCATAATGTCCCTAATCATCTAGTTTGAACAGTTATGTTTAAAACATTGTATCCGGAGTGCAACCAAACATGATTTAGACCTTGTTTATGGAAAAGTGGTTATTTCTGTAGTTCAATTGCTGCAATTTGCTGAAAATTGTCCATAATAATGTCCCTAATCATCTAGTTTGAACAGTTATGTTTAAAACATTGTATCCGGAGTGCAACCAAACATGATTTTAGACCTTGTTTATGGAAAAGTGGTTATTTCTGTAGTTCAATTGCTGCAATTTGCTGAAAATTGTCCATAATAATGTCCCTAATCATCTAGTTTGAACAGTTATGTTTAAAACATTGTATCCGGAGTGCAACCAAACATGATTTTAGACCTTGTTTATGGAAAAGTGGTTATTTCTGTAGGTCAATTGCTGCAATTTGCTGAAAATTGTCCATAATGTCCCTAATCATCTAGTTTGAACAGTTATGTTTAAAACATTGTATCCGGAGTGCAACCAAACATGATTTTAGACCTTGTTTATGGAAAAGTGGTTATTTCTGTAGGTCAATTGCTGCAATTTGCTGAAAATTGTCCATAATAATGTCCCTAATCATCTAGTTTGAACAGTTATGTTTAAAACATTGTATCCGGAGTGCAACCAAACATGATTTAGACCTTGTTTATGGAAAAGTGGTTATTTCTGTAGTTCAATTGCTGCAATTTGCTGAAAATTGTCCATAATAATGTCCCTAATCATCTAGTTTGAACAGTTATGTTTAAAACATTGTATCCGGAGTGCAACCAAACATGATTTTAGACCTTGTTTATGGAAAAGTGGTTATTTCTGTAGTTCAATTGCTGCAATTTGCTGAAAATTGTCCATAATAATGTCCCTAATCATCTAGTTTGAACAGTTATGTTTAAAACATTGTATCGGAGTGCAACCAAACATGATTTTAGACCTTGTTTATGGAAAAGTGGTTATTTCTATTGCTGCAATTTGCTGAAAATTGTCCATAATGTCCCTAATCATCTAGTTTGAACAGTTATGTTTAAAACATTGTATCCGGAGTGCAACCAAACATGATTTTAGACCTTGTTTATGGAAAAGTGGTTATTTCTGTAGGTCAATTGCTGCAATTTGCTGAAAATTGTCCATAATAATGTCCCTAATCATCTAGTTTGAACAGTTATGTTTAAAACATTGTATCCGGAGTGCAACCAAACATGATTTTAGACCTTGTTTATGGAAAAGTGGTTATTTCTTTTGCTGCAATTTGCTGAAAATTGTCCATAATGTCCCTAATCATCTAGTTTGAACAGTTATGTTTAAAACATTGTATCCGGAGTGCAACCAAACATGATTTTAGACCTTGTTTATGGAAAAGTGGTTATTTCTGTAGGTCAATTGCTGCAATTTGCTGAAAATTGTCCATAATGTCCCTAATCATCTAGTTTGAACAGTTATGTTTAAAACATTGTATCCGGAGTGCAACCAAACATGATTTAGACCTTGTTTATGGAAAAGTGGTTATTTCTGTAGTTCAATTGCTGCAATTTGCTGAAAATTGTCCATAATAATGTCCCTAATCATCTAGTTTGAACAGTTATGTTTAAAACATTGTATCCGGAGTGCAACCAAACATGATTTTAGACCTTGTTTATGGAAAAGTGGTTATTTCTGTAGGTCAATTGCTGCAATTTGCTGAAAATTGTCCATAATGTCCCTAATCATCTAGTTTGAACAGTTATGTTTAAAACATTGTATCCGGAGTGCAACCAAACATGATTTTAGACCTTGTTTATGGAAAAGTGGTTATTTCTGTAGTTCAATTGCTGCAATTTGCTGAAAATTGTCCATAATAATGTCCCTAATCATCTAGTTTGAACAGTTATGTTTAAAACATTGTATCCGGAGTGCAACCAAACATGATTTAGACCTTGTTTATGGAAAAGTGGTTATTTCTGTAGTTCAATTGCTGCAATTTGCTGAAAATTGTCCATAATAATGTCCCTAATCATCTAGTTTGAACAGTTATGTTTAAAACATTGTATCCGGAGTGCAACCAAACATGATTTTAGACCTTGTTTATGGAAAAGTGGTTATTTCTATTGCTGCAATTGCTGAAAATTGTCCATAATGTCCCTAATCATCTAGTTTGAACAGTTATGTTTAAAACATTGTATCCGGAGTGCAACCAAACATGATTTTAGACCTTGTTTATGGAAAAGTGGTTATTTCTATTGCTGCAATTTGCTGAAAATTGTCCATAATGTCCCTAATCATCTAGTTTGAACAGTTATGTTTAAAACATTGTATCCGGAGTGCAACCAAACATGATTTTAGACCTTGTTTATGGAAAAGTGGTTATTTCTGTAGGTCAATTGCTGCAATTTGCTGAAAATTGTCCATAATAATGTCCCTAATCATCTAGTTTGAACAGTTATGTTTAAAACATTGTATCCGGAGTGCAACCAAACATGATTTTAGACCTTGTTTATGGAAAAGTGGTTATTTCTATTGCTGCAATTTGCTGAAAATTGTCCATAATAATGTCCCTAATCATCTAGTTTGAACAGTTATGTTTAAAACATTGTATCCGGAGTGCAACCAAACATGATTTAGACCTTGTTTATGGAAAAGTGGTTATTTCTGTAGTTCAATTGCTGCAATTTGCTGAAAATTGTCCATAATAATGTCCCTAATCATCTAGTTTGAACAGTTATGTTTAAAACATTGTATCCGGAGTGCAACCAAACATGATTTTAGACCTTGTTTATGGAAAAGTGGTTATTTCTATTGCTGCAACTTGCTGAAAATTGTCCATAATGTCCCTAATCATCTAGTTTGAACAGTTATGTTTAAAACATTGTATCCGGAGTGCAACCAAACATGATTTTAGACCTTGTTTATGGAAAAGTGGTTATTTCTGTAGTTCAATTGCTGCAATTTGCTGAAAATTGTCCATAATAATGTCCCTAATCATCTAGTTTGAACAGTTATGTTTAAAACATTGTATCCGGAGTGCAACCAAACATGATTTTAGACCTTGTTTATGGAAAAGTGGTTATTTCTGTAGTTCAATTGCTGCAATTTGCTGAAAATTGTCCATAATGTCCCTAATCATCTAGTTTGAACAGTTATGTTTAAAACATTGTATCCGGAGTGCAACCAAACATGATTTTAGACCTTGTTTATGGAAAAGTGGTTATTTCTGTAGGTCAATTGCTGCAATTTGCTGAAAATTGTCCATAATAATGTCCCTAATCATCTAGTTTGAACAGTTATGTTTAAAACATTGTATCCGGAGTGCAACCAAACATGATTTAGACCTTGTTTATGGAAAAGTGGTTATTTCTGTAGTTCAATTGCTGCAATTTGCTGAAAATTGTCCATAATAATGTCCCTAATCATCTAGTTTGAACAGTTATGTTTAAAACATTGTATCCGGAGTGCAACCAAACATGATTTAGACCTTGTTTATGGAAAAGTGGTTATTTCTATTGCTGCAATTTGCTGAAAATTGTCCATAATGTCCCTAATCATCTAGTTTGAACAGTTATGTTTAAAACATTGTATCCGGAGTGCAACCAAACATGATTTTAGACCTTGTTTATGGAAAAGTGGTTATTTCTGTAGGTCAATTGCTGCAATTTGCTGAAAATTGTCCATAATAATGTCCCTAATCATCTAGTTTGAACAGTTATGTTTAAAACATTGTATCCGGAGTGCAACCAAACATGATTTTAGACCTTGTTTATGGAAAAGTGGTTATTTCTATTGCTGCAACTTGCTGAAAATTGTCCATAATGTCCCTAATCATCTAGTTTGAACAGTTATGTTTAAAACATTGTATCCGGAGTGCAACCAAACATGATTTTAGACCTTGTTTATGGAAAAGTGGTTATTTCTGTAGGTCAATTGCTGCAATTTGCTGAAAATTGTCCATAATAATGTCCCTAATCATCTAGTTTGAACAGTTATGTTTAAAACATTGTATCCGGAGTGCAACCAAACATGATTTTAGACCTTGTTTATGGAAAAGTGGTTATTTCTGTAGTTCAATTGCTGCAATTTGCTGAAAATTGTCCATAATAATGTCCCTAATCATCTAGTTTGAACAGTTATGTTTAAAACATTGTATCCGGAGTGCAACCAAACATGATTTTAGACCTTGTTTATGGAAAAGTGGTTATTCTATTGCTGCAATTTGCTGAAAATTGTCCATAATGTCCCTAATCATCTAGTTTGAACAGTTATGTTTAAAACATTGTATCCGGAGTGCAACCAAACATGATTTTAGACCTTGTTTATGGAAAAGTGGTTATTTCTGTAGGTCAATTGCTGCAATTTGCTGAAAATTGTCCATAATAATGTCCCTAATCATCTAGTTTGAACAGTTATGTTTAAAACATTGTATCCGGAGTGCAACCAAACATGATTTAGACCTTGTTTATGGAAAAGTGGTTATTTCTGTAGTTCAATTGCTGCAATTTGCTGAAAATTGTCCATAATAATGTCCCTAATCATCTAGTTTGAACAGTTATGTTTAAAACATTGTATCCGGAGTGCAACCAAACATGATTTTAGACCTTGTTTATGGAAAAGTGGTTATTTCTGTAGGTCAATTGCTGCAATTTGCTGAAAATTGTCCATAATAATGTCCCTAATCATCTAGTTTGAACAGTTATGTTTAAAACATTGTATCCGGAGTGCAACCAAACATGATTTTAGACCTTGTTTATGGAAAAGTGGTTATTTCTGTAGTCAATTGCTGCAATTTGCTGAAAATTGTCCATAATAATGTCCCTAATCATCTAGTTTGAACAGTTATGTTTAAAACATTGTATCCGGAGTGCAACCAAACATGATTTTAGACCTTGTTTATGGAAAAGTGGTTATTTCTGTAGGTCAATTGCTGCAATTTGCTGAAAATTGTCCATAATAATGTCCCTAATCATCTAGTTTGAACAGTTATGTTTAAAACATTGTATCCGGAGTGCAACCAAACATGATTTTAGACCTTGTTTATGGAAAAGTGGTTATTTCTGTAGGTCAATTGCTGCAATTTGCTGAAAATTGTCCATAATAATGTCCCTAATCATCTAGTTTGAACAGTTATGTTTAAAACATTGTATCCGGAGTGCAACCAAACATGATTTTAGACCTTGTTTATGGAAAAGTGGTTATTTCTGTAGTTCAATTGCTGCAATTTGCTGAAAATTGTCCATAATAATGTCCCTAATCATCTAGTTTGAACAGTTATGTTTAAAACATTGTATCCGGAGTGCAACCAAACATGATTTTAGACCTTGTTTATGGAAAAGTGGTTATTTCTGTAGGTCAATTGCTGCAATTTGCTGAAAATTGTCCATAATAATGTCCCTAATCATCTAGTTTGAACAGTTATGTTTAAAACATTGTATCCGGAGTGCAACCAAACATGATTTTAGACCTTGTTTATGGAAAAGTGGTTATTTCTGTAGTTCAATTGCTGCAATTTGCTGAAAATTGTCCATAATAATGTCCCTAATCATCTAGTTTGAACAGTTATGTTTAAAACATTGTATCCGGAGTGCAACCAAACATGATTTTAGACCTTGTTTATGGAAAAGTGGTTATTTCTGTAGTTCAATTGCTGCAATTTGCTGAAAATTGTCCATAATAATGTCCCTAATCATCTAGTTTGAACAGTTATGTTTAAAACATTGTATCCGGAGTGCAACCAAACATGATTTTAGACCTTGTTTATGGAAAAGTGGTTATTTCTATTGCTGCAACTTGCTGAAAATTGTCCATAATGTCCCTAATCATCTAGTTTGAACAGTTATGTTTAAAACATTGTATCCGGAGTGCAACCAAACATGATTTTAGACCTTGTTTATGGAAAAGTGGTTATTTCTGTAGGTCAATTGCTGCAATTTGCTGAAAATTGTCCATAATAATGTCCCTAATCATCTAGTTTGAACAGTTATGTTTAAAACATTGTATCCGGAGTGCAACCAAACATGATTTAGACCTTGTTTATGGAAAAGTGGTTATTTCTGTAGTCAATTGCTGCAATTTGCTGAAAATTGTCCATAATAATGTCCCTAATCATCTAGTTTGAACAGTTATGTTTAAAACATTGTATCCGGAGTGCAACCAAACATGATTTAGACCTTGTTTATGGAAAAGTGGTTATTTCTGTAGTTCAATTGCTGCAATTTGCTGAAAATTGTCCATAATAATGTCCCTAATCATCTAGTTTGAACAGTTATGTTTAAAACATTGTATCCGGAGTGCAACCAAACATGATTTTAGACCTTGTTTATGGAAAAGTGGTTATTTCTGTAGGTCAATTGCTGCAATTTGCTGAAAATTGTCCATAATAATGTCCCTAATCATCTAGTTTGAACAGTTATGTTTAAAACATTGTATCCGGAGTGCAACCAAACATGATTTTAGACCTTGTTTATGGAAAAGTGGTTATTTCTATTGCTGCAATTTGCTGAAAATTGTCCATAATGTCCCTAATCATCTAGTTTGAACAGTTATGTTTAAAACATTGTATCCGGAGTGCAACCAAACATGATTTTAGACCTTGTTTATGGAAAAGTGGTTATTTCTGTAGGTCAATTGCTGCAATTTGCTGAAAATTGTCCATAATAATGTCCCTAATCATCTAGTTTGAACAGTTATGTTTAAAACATTGTATCCGGAGTGCAACCAAACATGATTTTAGACCTTGTTTATGGAAAAGTGGTTATTTCTGTAGTTCAATTGCTGCAATTTGCTGAAAATTGTCCATAATAATGTCCCTAATCATCTAGTTTGAACAGTTATGTTTAAAACATTGTATCCGGAGTGCAACCAAACATGATTTTAGACCTTGTTTATGGAAAAGTGGTTATTTCTATTGCTGCAATTTGCTGAAAATTGTCCATAATGTCCCTAATCATCTAGTTTGAACAGTTATGTTTAAAACATTGTATCCGGAGTGCAACCAAACATGATTTTAGACCTTGTTTATGGAAAAGTGGTTATTTCTGTAGGTCAATTGCTGCAATTTGCTGAAAATTGTCCATAATAATGTCCCTAATCATCTAGTTTGAACAGTTATGTTTAAAACATTGTATCCGGAGTGCAACCAAACATGATTTAGACCTTGTTTATGGAAAAGTGGTTATTTCTGTAGTTCAATTGCTGCAATTTGCTGAAAATTGTCCATAATAATGTCCCTAATCATCTAGTTTGAACAGTTATGTTTAAAACATTGTATCCGGAGTGCAACCAAACATGATTTTAGACCTTGTTTATGGAAAAGTGGTTATTTCTGTAGGTCAATTGCTGCAATTTGCTGAAAATTGTCCATAATAATGTCCCTAATCATCTAGTTTGAACAGTTATGTTTAAAACATTGTATCCGGAGTGCAACCAAACATGATTTAGACCTTGTTTATGGAAAAGTGGTTATTTCTGTAGGTCAATTGCTGCAATTTGCTGAAAATTGTCCATAATAATGTCCCTAATCATCTAGTTTGAACAGTTATGTTTAAAACATTGTATCCGGAGTGCAACCAAACATGATTTTAGACCTTGTTTATGGAAAAGTGGTTATTTCTGTAGTTCAATTGCTGCAATTTGCTGAAAATTGTCCATAATAATGTCCCTAATCATCTAGTTTGAACAGTTATGTTTAAAACATTGTATCCGGAGTGCAACCAAACATGATTTTAGACCTTGTTTATGGAAAAGTGGTTATTTCTGTAGGTCAATTGCTGCAATTTGCTGAAAATTGTCCATAATAATGTCCCTAATCATCTAGTTTGAACAGTTATGTTTAAAACATTGTATCCGGAGTGCAACCAAACATGATTTTAGACCTTGTTTATGGAAAAGTGGTTATTTCTGTAGGTCAATTGCTGCAATTTGCTGAAAATTGTCCATAATAATGTCCCTAATCATCTAGTTTGAACAGTTATGTTTAAAACATTGTATCCGGAGTGCAACCAAACATGATTTTAGACCTTGTTTATGGAAAAGTGGTTATTTCTGTAGGTCAATTGCTGCAATTTGCTGAAAATTGTCCATAATAATGTCCCTAATCATCTAGTTTGAACAGTTATGTTTAAAACATTGTATCCGGAGTGCAACCAAACATGATTTTAGACCTTGTTTATGGAAAAGTGGTTATTTCTGTAGGTCAATTGCTGCAATTTGCTGAAAATTGTCCATAATAATGTCCCTAATCATCTAGTTTGAACAGTTATGTTTAAAACATTGTATCCGGAGTGCAACCAAACATGATTTAGACCTTGTTTATGGAAAAGTGGTTATTTCTGTAGTTCAATTGCTGCAATTTGCTGAAAATTGTCCATAATAATGTCCCTAATCATCTAGTTTGAACAGTTATGTTTAAAACATTGTATCCGGAGTGCAACCAAACATGATTTAGACCTTGTTTATGGAAAAGTGGTTATTTCTATTGCTGCAATTTGCTGAAAATTGTCCATAATAATGTCCCTAATCATCTAGTTTGAACAGTTATGTTTAAAACATTGTATCCGGAGTGCAACCAAACATGATTTTAGACCTTGTTTATGGAAAAGTGGTTATTTCTGTAGTTCAATTGCTGCAATTTGCTGAAAATTGTCCATAATAATGTCCCTAATCATCTAGTTTGAACAGTTATGTTTAAAACATTGTATCCGGAGTGCAACCAAACATGATTTAGACCTTGTTTATGGAAAAGTGGTTATTTCTATTGCTGCAATTGCTGAAAATTGTCCATAATGTCCCTAATCATCTAGTTTGAACAGTTATGTTTAAAACATTGTATCCGGAGTGCAACCAAACATGATTTTAGACCTTGTTTATGGAAAAGTGGTTATTTCTGTAGTTCAATTGCTGCAATTTGCTGAAAATTGTCCATAATAATGTCCCTAATCATCTAGTTTGAACAGTTATGTTTAAAACATTGTATCCGGAGTGCAACCAAACATGATTTTAGACCTTGTTTATGGAAAAGTGGTTATTTCTGTAGTTCAATTGCTGCAATTTGCTGAAAATTGTCCATAATAATGTCCCTAATCATCTAGTTTGAACAGTTATGTTTAAAACATTGTATCCGGAGTGCAACCAAACATGATTTTAGACCTTGTTTATGGAAAAGTTGTTATTTCTGTAGGTCAATTGCTGCAATTTGCTGAAAATTGTCCATAATAATGTCCCTAATCATCTAGTTTGAACAGTTATGTTTAAAACATTGTATCCGGAGTGCAACCAAACATGATTTTAGACCTTGTTTATGGAAAAGTGGTTATTTCTGTAGTTCAATTGCTGCAATTTGCTGAAAATTGTCCATAATAATGTCCCTAATCATCTAGTTTGAACAGTTATGTTTAAAACATTGTATCCGGAGTGCAACCAAACATGATTTAGACCTTGTTTATGGAAAAGTGGTTATTTCTATTGCTGCAATTTGCTGAAAATTGTCCATAATGTCCCTAATCATCTAGTTTGAACAGTTATGTTTAAAACATTGTATCCGGAGTGCAACCAAACATGATTTTAGACCTTGTTTATGGAAAAGTGGTTATTTCTGTAGGTCAATTGCTGCAATTTGCTGAAAATTGTCCATAATAATGTCCCTAATCATCTAGTTTGAACAGTTATGTTTAAAACATTGTATCCGGAGTGCAACCAAACATGATTTTAGACCTTGTTTATGGAAAAGTGGTTATTTCTGTAAGTCAATTGCTGCAATTTGCTGAAAATTGTCCATAATAATGTCCCTAATCATCTAGTTTGAACAGTTATGTTTAAAACATTGTATCCGGAGTGCAACCAAACATGATTTAGACCTTGTTTATGGAAAAGTGGTTATTTCTGTAGTTCAATTGCTGCAATTTGCTGAAAATTGTCCATAATAATGTCCCTAATCATCTAGTTTGAACAGTTATGTTTAAAACATTGTATCCGGAGTGCAACCAAACATGATTTTAGACCTTGTTTATGGAAAAGTGGTTATTTCTATTGCTGCAATTTGCTGAAAATTGTCCATAATGTCCCTAATCATCTAGTTTGAACAGTTATGTTTAAAACATTGTATCCGGAGTGCAACCAAACATGATTTAGACCTTGTTTATGGAAAAGTGGTTATTTCTGTAGTTCAATTGCTGCAATTTGCTGAAAATTGTCCATAATAATGTCCCTAATCATCTAGTTTGAACAGTTATGTTTAAAACATTGTATCCGGAGTGCAACCAAACATGATTTTAGACCTTGTTTATGGAAAAGTGGTTATTTCTGTAGTCAATTGCTGCAATTTGCTGAAAATTGTCCATAATAATGTCCCTAATCATCTAGTTTGAACAGTTATGTTTAAAACATTGTATCCGGAGTGCAACCAAACATGATTTTAGACCTTGTTTATGGAAAAGTGGTTATTTCTGTAGGTCAATTGCTGCAATTTGCTGAAAATTGTCCATAATAATGTCCCTAATCATCTAGTTTGAACAGTTATGTTTAAAACATTGTATCCGGAGTGCAACCAAACATGATTTTAGACCTTGTTTATGGAAAAGTGGTTATTTCTGTAGTTCAATTGCTGCAATTTGCTGAAAATTGTCCATAATAATGTCCCTAATCATCTAGTTTGAACAGTTATGTTTAAAACATTGTATCCGGAGTGCAACCAAACATGATTTTAGACCTTGTTTATGGAAAAGTGGTTATTTCTATTGCTGCAACTTGCTGAAAATTGTCCATAATGTCCCTAATCATCTAGTTTGAACAGTTATGTTTAAAACATTGTATCCGGAGTGCAACCAAACATGATTTAGACCTTGTTTATGGAAAAGTGGTTATTTCTGTAGTTCAATTGCTGCAATTTGCTGAAAATTGTCCATAATAATGTCCCTAATCATCTAGTTTGAACAGTTATGTTTAAAACATTGTATCCGGAGTGCAACCAAACATGATTTAGACCTTGTTTATGGAAAAGTGGTTATTTCATTGCTGCAATTTGCTGAAAATTGTCCATAATGTCCCTAATCATCTAGTTTGAACAGTTATGTTTAAAACATTGTATCCGGAGTGCAACCAAACATGATTTTAGACCTTGTTTATGGAAAAGTGGTTATTTCTGTAGGTCAATTGCTGCAATTTGCTGAAAATTGTCCATAATAATGTCCCTAATCATCTAGTTTGAACAGTTATGTTTAAAACATTGTATCCGGAGTGCAACCAAACATGATTTTAGACCTTGTTTATGGAAAAGTGGTTATTTCTGTAGTTCAATTGCTGCAATTTGCTGAAAATTGTCCATAATAATGTCCCTAATCATCTAGTTTGAACAGTTATGTTTAAAACATTGTATCCGGAGTGCAACCAAACATGATTTTAGACCTTGTTTATGGAAAAGTGGTTATTTCTGTAGGTCAATTGCTGCAATTTGCTGAAAATTGTCCATAATAATGTCCCTAATCATCTAGTTTGAACAGTTATGTTTAAAACATTGTATCCGGAGTGCAACCAAACATGATTTAGACCTTGTTTATGGAAAAGTGGTTATTTCTGTAGTTCAATTGCTGCAATTTGCTGAAAATTGTCCATAATAATGTCCCTAATCATCTAGTTTGAACAGTTATGTTTAAAACATTGTATCCGGAGTGCAACCAAACATGATTTTAGACCTTGTTTATGGAAAAGTGGTTATTTCTGTAGGTCAATTGCTGCAATTTGCTGAAAATTGTCCATAATAATGTCCCTAATCATCTAGTTTGAACAGTTATGTTTAAAACATTGTATCCGGAGTGCAACCAAACATGATTTTAGACCTTGTTTATGGAAAAGTGGTTATTTCTGTAGTCAATTGCTGCAATTTGCTGAAAATTGTCCATAATAATGTCCCTAATCATCTAGTTTGAACAGTTATGTTTAAAACATTGTATCCGGAGTGCAACCAAACATGATTTTAGACCTTGTTTATGGAAAAGTGGTTATTTCTGTAGGTCAATTGCTGCAATTTGCTGAAAATTGTCCATAATAATGTCCCTAATCATCTAGTTTGAACAGTTATGTTTAAAACATTGTATCCGGAGTGCAACCAAACATGATTTAGACCTTGTTTATGGAAAAGTGGTTATTTCTGTAGTTCAATTGCTGCAATTTGCTGAAAATTGTCCATAATAATGTCCCTAATCATCTAGTTTGAACAGTTATGTTTAAAACATTGTATCCGGAGTGCAACCAAACATGATTTTAGACCTTGTTTATGGAAAAGTGGTTATTTCTGTAGGTCAATTGCTGCAATTTGCTGAAAATTGTCCATAATAATGTCCCTAATCATCTAGTTTGAACAGTTATGTTTAAAACATTGTATCCGGAGTGCAACCAAACATGATTTAGACCTTGTTTATGGAAAAGTGGTTATTTCTGTAGTTCAATTGCTGCAATTTGCTGAAAATTGTCCATAATAATGTCCCTAATCATCTAGTTTGAACAGTTATGTTTAAAACATTGTATCCGGAGTGCAACCAAACATGATTTTAGACCTTGTTTATGGAAAAGTGGTTATTTCTGTAGGTCAATTGCTGCAATTTGCTGAAAATTGTCCATAATAATGTCCCTAATCATCTAGTTTGAACAGTTATGTTTAAAACATTGTATCCGGAGTGCAACCAAACATGATTTAGACCTTGTTTATGGAAAAGTGGTTATTTCTATATTGCTGCAATTTGCTGAAAATTGTCATATAATGTCCCTAATCATCTAGTTTGAACAGTTATGTTTAAAACATTGTATCCGGAGTGCAACCAAACATGATTTTAGACCTTGTTTATGGAAAAGTGGTTATTTCTGTAGGTCAATTGCTGCAATTTGCTGAAAATTGTCCATAATAATGTCCCTAATCATCTAGTTTGAACAGTTATGTTTAAAACATTGTATCCGGAGTGCAACCAAACATGATTTTAGACCTTGTTTATGGAAAAGTGGTTATTTCTGTAGGTCAATTGCTGCAATTTGCTGAAAATTGTCCATAATAATGTCCCTAATCATCTAGTTTGAACAGTTATGTTTAAAACATTGTATCCGGAGTGCAACCAAACATGATTTTAGACCTTGTTTATGGAAAAGTGGTTATTTCTATTGCTGCAACTTGCTGAAAATTGTCCATAATGTCCCTAATCATCTAGTTTGAACAGTTATGTTTAAAACATTGTATCCGGAGTGCAACCAAACATGATTTAGACCTTGTTTATGGAAAAGTGGTTATTTCTGTAGTTCAATTGCTGCAATTTGCTGAAAATTGTCCATAATAATGTCCCTAATCATCTAGTTTGAACAGTTATGTTTAAAACATTGTATCCGGAGTGCAACCAAACATGATTTAGACCTTGTTTATGGAAAAGTGGTTATTTCTGTAGTTCAATTGCTGCAATTTGCTGAAAATTGTCCATAATAATGTCCCTAATCATCTAGTTTGAACAGTTATGTTTAAAACATTGTATCCGGAGTGCAACCAAACATGATTTTAGACCTTGTTTATGGAAAAGTGGTTATTTCTGTAGGTCAATTGCTGCAATTTGCTGAAAATTGTCCATAATGTCCCTAATCATCTAGTTTGAACAGTTATGTTTAAAACATTGTATCCGGAGTGCAACCAAACATGATTTTAGACCTTGTTTATGGAAAAGTGGTTATTTCTGTAGGTCAATTGCTGCAATTTGCTGAAAATTGTCCATAATAATGTCCCTAATCATCTAGTTTGAACAGTTATGTTTAAAACATTGTATCCGGAGTGCAACCAAACATGATTTAGACCTTGTTTATGGAAAAGTGGTTATTTCTGTAGTTCAATTGCTGCAATTTGCTGAAAATTGTCCATAATAATGTCCCTAATCATCTAGTTTGAACAGTTATGTTTAAAACATTGTATCCGGAGTGCAACCAAACATGATTTAGACCTTGTTTATGGAAAAGTGGTTATTTCTATTGCTGCAATTTGCTGAAAATTGTCCATAATGTCCCTAATCATCTAGTTTGAACAGTTATGTTTAAAACATTGTATCCGGAGTGCAACCAAACATGATTTTAGACCTTGTTTATGGAAAAGTGGTTATTTCTGTAGTTCAATTGCTGCAATTTGCTGAAAATTGTCCATAATAATGTCCCTAATCATCTAGTTTGAACAGTTATGTTTAAAACATTGTATCCGGAGTGCAACCAAACATGATTTAGACCTTGTTTATGGAAAAGTGGTTATTTCTATTGCTGCAATTTGCTGAAAATTGTCCATAATGTCCCTAATCATCTAGTTTGAACAGTTATGTTTAAAACATTGTATCCGGAGTGCAACCAAACATGATTTTAGACCTTGTTTATGGAAAAGTGGTTATTTCTGTAGGTCAATTGCTGCAATTTGCTGAAAATTGTCCATAATAATGTCCCTAATCATCTAGTTTGAACAGTTATGTTTAAAACATTGTATCCGGAGTGCAACCAAACATGATTTTAGACCTTGTTTATGGAAAAGTGGTTATTTCTGTAGTTCAATTGCTGCAATTTGCTGAAAATTGTCCATAATAATGTCCCTAATCATCTAGTTTGAACAGTTATGTTTAAAACATTGTATCCGGAGTGCAACCAAACATGATTTTAGACCTTGTTTATGGAAAAGTGGTTATTTCTGTAGTCAATTGCTGCAATTTGCTGAAAATTGTCCATAATAATGTCCCTAATCATCTAGTTTGAACAGTTATGTTTAAAACATTGTATCCGGAGTGCAACCAAACATGATTTAGACCTTGTTTATGGAAAAGTGGTTATTTCTATTGCTGCAATTTGCTGAAAATTGTCCATAATGTCCCTAATCATCTAGTTTGAACAGTTATGTTTAAAACATTGTATCCGGAGTGCAACCAAACATGATTTTAGACCTTGTTTATGGAAAAGTGGTTATTTCTGTAGGTCAATTGCTGCAATTTGCTGAAAATTGTCCATAATAATGTCCCTAATCATCTAGTTTGAACAGTTATGTTTAAAACATTGTATCCGGAGTGCAACCAAACATGATTTTAGACCTTGTTTATGGAAAAGTGGTTATTTCTGTAGGTCAATTGCTGCAATTTGCTGAAAATTGTCCATAATAATGTCCCTAATCATCTAGTTTGAACAGTTATGTTTAAAACATTGTATCCGGAGTGCAACCAAACATGATTTTAGACCTTGTTTATGGAAAAGTGGTTATTTCTATTGCTGCAATTTGCTGAAAATTGTCCATAATGTCCCTAATCATCTAGTTTGAACAGTTATGTTTAAAACATTGTATCCGGAGTGCAACCAAACATGATTTAGACCTTGTTTATGGAAAAGTGGTTATTTCTGTAGTTCAATTGCTGCAATTTGCTGAAAATTGTCCATAATAATGTCCCTAATCATCTAGTTTGAACAGTTATGTTTAAAACATTGTATCCGGAGTGCAACCAAACATGATTTAGACCTTGTTTATGGAAAAGTGGTTATTTCTGTAGTTCAATTGCTGCAATTTGCTGAAAATTGTCCATAATAATGTCCCTAATCATCTAGTTTGAACAGTTATGTTTAAAACATTGTATCCGGAGTGCAACCAAAACATGATTTTAGACCTTGTTTATGGAAAAGTGGTTATTTCTGTAGGTCAATTGCTGCAATTTGCTGAAAATTGTCCATAATGTCCCTAATCATCTAGTTTGAACAGTTATGTTTAAAACATTGTATCCGGAGTGCAACCAAACATGATTTAGACCTTGTTTATGGAAAAGTGGTTATTTCTGTAGGTCAATTGCTGCAATTTGCTGAAAATTGTCCATAATAATGTCCCTAATCATCTAGTTTGAACAGTTATGTTTAAAACATTGTATCCGGAGTGCAACCAAACATGATTTTAGACCTTTATGGAAAAGTGGTTATTTCTGTAGTTCAATTGCTGCAATTTGCTGAAAATTGTCCATAATAATGTCCCTAATCATCTAGTTTGAACAGTTATGTTTAAAACATTGTATCCGGAGTGCAACCAAACATGATTTTAGACCTTGTTTATGGAAAAGTGGTTATTTCTATTGCTGCAATTTGCTGAAAATTGTCCATAATGTCCCTAATCATCTAGTTTGAACAGTTATGTTTAAAACATTGTATCCGGAGTGCAACCAAACATGATTTTAGACCTTGTTTATGGAAAAGTGGTTATTTCTGTAGTTCAATTGCTGCAATTTGCTGAAAATTGTCCATAATAATGTCCCTAATCATCTAGTTTGAACAGTTATGTTTAAAACATTGTATCCGGAGTGCAACCAAACATGATTTAGACCTTGTTTATGGAAAAGTGGTTATTTATATTGCTGCAATTTGCTGAAAATTGTCCATAATGTCCCTAATCATCTAGTTTGAACAGTTATGTTTAAAACATTGTATCCGGAGTGCAACCAAACATGATTTTAGACCTTGTTTATGGAAAAGTGGTTATTTCTGTAGGTCAATTGCTGCAATTTGCTGAAAATTGTCCATAATAATGTCCCTAATCATCTAGTTTGAACAGTTATGTTTAAAACATTGTATCCGGAGTGCAACCAAACATGATTTTAGACCTTGTTTATGGAAAAGTGGTTATTTCTGTAGTTCAATTGCTGCAATTTGCTGAAAATTGTCCATAATAATGTCCCTAATCATCTAGTTTGAACAGTTATGTTTAAAACATTGTATCCGGAGTGCAACCAAACATGATTTAGACCTTGTTTATGGAAAAGTGGTTATTTCTGTAGTTCAATTGCTGCAATTTGCTGAAAATTGTCCATAATAATGTCCCTAATCATCTAGTTTGAACAGTTATGTTTAAAACATTGTATCCGGAGTGCAACCAAACATGATTTAGACCTTGTTTATGGAAAAGTGGTTATTTCTATTGCTGCAATTTGCTGAAAATTGTCCATAATGTCCCTAATCATCTAGTTTGAACAGTTATGTTTAAAACATTGTATCCGGAGTGCAACCAAACATGATTTTAGACCTTGTTTATGGAAAAGTGGTTATTTCTGTAGGTCAATTGCTGCAATTTGCTGAAAATTGTCCATAATAATGTCCCTAATCATCTAGTTTGAACAGTTATGTTTAAAACATTGTATCCGGAGTGCAACCAAACATGATTTTAGACCTTGTTTATGGAAAAGTGGTTATTTCTGTAGTCAATTGCTGCAATTTGCTGAAAATTGTCCATAATAATGTCCCTAATCATCTAGTTTGAACAGTTATGTTTAAAACATTGTATCCGGAGTGCAACCAAACATGATTTAGACCTTGTTTATGGAAAAGTGGTTATTTCTGTAGTTCAATTGCTGCAATTTGCTGAAAATTGTCCATAATAATGTCCCTAATCATCTAGTTTGAACAGTTATGTTTAAAACATTGTATCCGGAGTGCAACCAAACATGATTTTAGACCTTGTTTATGGAAAAGTGGTTATTTCTGTAGGTCAATTGCTGCAATTTGCTGAAAATTGTCCATAATGTCCCTAATCATCTAGTTTGAACAGTTATGTTTAAAACATTGTATCCGGAGTGCAACCAAACATGATTTTAGACCTTGTTTATGGAAAAGTGGTTATTTCTGTAGGTCAATTGCTGCAATTTGCTGAAAATTGTCCATAATAATGTCCCTAATCATCTAGTTTGAACAGTTATGTTTAAAACATTGTATCCGGAGTGCAACCAAACATGATTTTAGACCTTGTTTATGGAAAAGTGGTTATTTCTATTGCTGCAATTTGCTGAAAATTGTCCATAATGTCCCTAATCATCTAGTTTGAACAGTTATGTTTAAAACATTGTATCCGGAGTGCAACCAAACATGATTTTAGACCTTGTTTATGGAAAAGTGGTTATTTCTGTAGGTCAATTGCTGCAATTTGCTGAAAATTGTCCATAATAATGTCCCTAATCATCTAGTTTGAACAGTTATGTTTAAAACATTGTATCCGGAGTGCAACCAAACATGATTTTAGACCTTGTTTATGGAAAAGTGGTTATTTCTATTGCTGCAATTTGCTGAAAATTGTCCATAATGTCCCTAATCATCTAGTTTGAACAGTTATGTTTAAAACATTGTATCCGGAGTGCAACCAAACATGATTTTAGACCTTGTTTATGGAAAAGTGGTTATTTCTGTAGGTCAATTGCTGCAATTTGCTGAAAATTGTCCATAATGTCCCTAATCATCTAGTTTGAACAGTTATGTTTAAAACATTGTATCCGGAGTGCAACCAAACATGATTTAGACCTTGTTTATGGAAAAGTGGTTATTTCTGTAGTTCAATTGCTGCAATTTGCTGAAAATTGTCCATAATAATGTCCCTAATCATCTAGTTTGAACAGTTATGTTTAAAACATTGTATCCGGAGTGCAACCAAACATGATTTTAGACCTTGTTTATGGAAAAGTGGTTATTTCTGTAGTTCAATTGCTGCAATTTGCTGAAAATTGTCCATAATAATGTCCCTAATCATCTAGTTTGAACAGTTATGTTTAAAACATTGTATCCGGAGTGCAACCAAACATGATTTTAGACCTTGTTTATGGAAAAGTGGTTATTTCTATTGCTGCAATTTGCTGAAAATTGTCCATAATGTCCCTAATCATCTAGTTTGAACAGTTATGTTTAAAACATTGTATCCGGAGTGCAACCAAACATGATTTAGACCTTGTTTATGGAAAAGTGGTTATTTCTGTAGTTCAATTGCTGCAATTTGCTGAAAATTGTCCATAATAATGTCCCTAATCATCTAGTTTGAACAGTTATGTTTAAAACATTGTATCCGGAGTGCAACCAAACATGATTTTAGACCTTGTTTATGGAAAAGTGGTTATTTCTATTGCTGCAATTTGCTGAAAATTGTCCATAATGTCCCTAATCATCTAGTTTGAACAGTTATGTTTAAAACATTGTATCCGGAGTGCAACCAAACATGATTTAGACCTTGTTTATGGAAAAGTGGTTATTTCTGTAGGTTCAATTGCTGCAATTTGCTGAAAATTGTCCATAATAATGTCCCTAATCATCTAGTTTGAACAGTTATGTTTAAAACATTGTATCCGGAGTGCAACCAAACATGATTTTAGACCTTGTTTATGGAAAAGTGGTTATTTCTATTGCTGCAATTTGCTGAAAATTGTCCATAATGTCCCTAATCATCTAGTTTGAACAGTTATGTTTAAAACATTGTATCCGGAGTGCAACCAAACATGATTTTAGACCTTGTTTATGGAAAAGTGGTTATTTCTGTAGGTCAATTGCTGCAATTTGCTGAAAATTGTCCATAATAATGTCCCTAATCATCTAGTTTGAACAGTTATGTTTAAAACATTGTATCCGGAGTGCAACCAAACATGATTTAGACCTTGTTTATGGAAAAGTGGTTATTTCTGTAGTTCAATTGCTGCAATTTGCTGAAAATTGTCCATAATAATGTCCCTAATCATCTAGTTTGAACAGTTATGTTTAAAACATTGTATCCGGAGTGCAACCAAACATGATTTAGACCTTGTTTATGGAAAAGTGGTTATTTCTATTGCTGCAATTTGCTGAAAATTGTCCATAATGTCCCTAATCATCTAGTTTGAACAGTTATGTTTAAAACATTGTATCCGGAGTGCAACCAAACATGATTTTAGACCTTGTTTATGGAAAAGTGGTTATTTCTGTAGGTCAATTGCTGCAATTTGCTGAAAATTGTCCATAATAATGTCCCTAATCATCTAGTTTGAACAGTTATGTTTAAAACATTGTATCCGGAGTGCAACCAAACATGATTTAGACCTTGTTTATGGAAAAGTGGTTATTTCTATTGCTGCAACTTGCTGAAAATTGTCCATAATGTCCCTAATCATCTAGTTTGAACAGTTATGTTTAAAACATTGTATCCGGAGTGCAACCAAACATGATTTTAGACCTTGTTTATGGAAAAGTGGTTATTTCTGTAGTTCAATTGCTGCAATTTGCTGAAAATTGTCCATAATAATGTCCCTAATCATCTAGTTTGAACAGTTATGTTTAAAACATTGTATCCGGAGTGCAACCAAACATGATTTAGACCTTGTTTATGGAAAAGTGGTTATTTCTGTAGTTCAATTGCTGCAATTTGCTGAAAATTGTCCATAATAATGTCCCTAATCATCTAGTTTGAACAGTTATGTTTAAAACATTGTATCCGGAGTGCAACCAAACATGATTTTAGACCTTGTTTATGGAAAAGTGGTTATTTCTGTAGGTCAATTGCTGCAATTTGCTGAAAATTGTCCATAATGTCCCTAATCATCTAGTTTGAACAGTTATGTTTAAAACATTGTATCCGGAGTGCAACCAAACATGATTTTAGACCTTGTTTATGGAAAAGTGGTTATTTCTGTAGGTCAATTGCTGCAATTTGCTGAAAATTGTCCATAATAATGTCCCTAATCATCTAGTTTGAACAGTTATGTTTAAAACATTGTATCCGGAGTGCAACCAAACATGATTTTAGACCTTGTTTATGGAAAAGTGGTTATTTCTGTAGTTCAATTGCTGCAATTTGCTGAAAATTGTCCATAATAATGTCCCTAATCATCTAGTTTGAACAGTTATGTTTAAAACATTGTATCCGGAGTGCAACCAAACATGATTTTAGACCTTGTTTATGGAAAAGTGGTTATTTCTATTGCTGCAATTGCTGAAAATTGTCCATAATGTCCCTAATCATCTAGTTTGAACAGTTATGTTTAAAACATTGTATCCGGAGTGCAACCAAACATGATTTTAGACCTTGTTTATGGAAAAGTGGTTATTTCTGTAGTTCAATTGCTGCAATTTGCTGAAAATTGTCCATAATAATGTCCCTAATCATCTAGTTTGAACAGTTATGTTTAAAACATTGTATCCGGAGTGCAACCAAACATGATTTAGACCTTGTTTATGGAAAAGTGGTTATTTCTATTGCTGCAATTTGCTGAAAATTGTCCATAATGTCCCTAATCATCTAGTTTGAACAGTTATGTTTAAAACATTGTATCCGGAGTGCAACCAAACATGATTTTAGACCTTGTTTATGGAAAAGTGGTTATTTCTGTAGGTCAATTGCTGCAATTTGCTGAAAATTGTCCATAATAATGTCCCTAATCATCTAGTTTGAACAGTTATGTTTAAAACATTGTATCCGGAGTGCAACCAAACATGATTTTAGACCTTGTTTATGGAAAAGTGGTTATTTCTGTAGGTCAATTGCTGCAATTTGCTGAAAATTGTCCATAATAATGTCCCTAATCATCTAGTTTGAACAGTTATGTTTAAAACATTGTATCCGGAGTGCAACCAAACATGATTTTAGACCTTGTTTATGGAAAAGTGGTTATTTCTGTAGGTCAATTGCTGCAATTTGCTGAAAATTGTCCATAATAATGTCCCTAATCATCTAGTTTGAACAGTTATGTTTAAAACATTGTATCCGGAGTGCAACCAAACATGATTTAGACCTTGTTTATGGAAAAGTGGTTATTTCTGTAGTTCAATTGCTGCAATTTGCTGAAAATTGTCCATAATAATGTCCCTAATCATCTAGTTTGAACAGTTATGTTTAAAACATTGTATCCGGAGTGCAACCAAACATGATTTTAGACCTTGTTTATGGAAAAGTGGTTATTTCTGTAGGTCAATTGCTGCAATTTGCTGAAAATTGTCCATAATAATGTCCCTAATCATCTAGTTTGAACAGTTATGTTTAAAACATTGTATCCGGAGTGCAACCAAACATGATTTTAGACCTTGTTTATGGAAAAGTGGTTATTTCTGTAGTCAATTGCTGCAATTTGCTGAAAATTGTCCATAATAATGTCCCTAATCATCTAGTTTGAACAGTTATGTTTAAAACATTGTATCCGGAGTGCAACCAAACATGATTTTAGACCTTGTTTATGGAAAAGTGGTTATTTCTGTAGTTCAATTGCTGCAATTTGCTGAAAATTGTCCATAATAATGTCCCTAATCATCTAGTTTGAACAGTTATGTTTAAAACATTGTATCCGGAGTGCAACCAAACATGATTTTAGACCTTGTTTATGGAAAAGTGGTTATTTCAATTGCTGCAATTTGCTGAAAATTGTCCATAATAATGTCCCTAATCATCTAGTTTGAACAGTTATGTTTAAAACATTGTATCCGGAGTGCAACCAAACATGATTTTAGACCTTGTTTATGGAAAAGTGGTTATTTCTGTAGGTCAATTGCTGCAATTTGCTGAAAATTGTCCATAATAATGTCCCTAATCATCTAGTTTGAACAGTTATGTTTAAAACATTGTATCCGGAGTGCAACCAAACATGATTTTAGACCTTGTTTATGGAAAAGTGGTTATTTCTGTAGGTCAATTGCTGCAATTTGCTGAAAATTGTCCATAATAATGTCCCTAATCATCTAGTTTGAACAGTTATGTTTAAAACATTGTATCCGGAGTGCAACCAAACATGATTTTAGACCTTGTTTATGGAAAAGTGGTTATTTCTATTGCTGCAATTTGCTGAAAATTGTCCATAATGTCCCTAATCATCTAGTTTGAACAGTTATGTTTAAAACATTGTATCCGGAGTGCAACCAAACATGATTTTAGACCTTGTTTATGGAAAAGTGGTTATTTCTGTAGTTCAATTGCTGCAATTTGCTGAAAATTGTCCATAATAATGTCCCTAATCATCTAGTTTGAACAGTTATGTTTAAAACATTGTATCCGGAGTGCAACCAAACATGATTTAGACCTTGTTTATGGAAAAGTGGTTATTTCTGTAGTTCAATTGCTGCAATTTGCTGAAAATTGTCCATAATAATGTCCCTAATCATCTAGTTTGAACAGTTATGTTTAAAACATTGTATCCGGAGTGCAACCAAACATGATTTTAGACCTTGTTTATGGAAAAGTGGTTATTTCTGTAGGTCAATTGCTGCAATTTGCTGAAAATTGTCCATAATGTCCCTAATCATCTAGTTTGAACAGTTATGTTTAAAACATTGTATCCGGAGTGCAACCAAACATGATTTTAGACCTTGTTTATGGAAAAGTGGTTATTTCTGTAGGTCAATTGCTGCAATTTGCTGAAAATTGTCCATAATAATGTCCCTAATCATCTAGTTTGAACAGTTATGTTTAAAACATTGTATCCGGAGTGCAACCAAACATGATTTAGACCTTGTTTATGGAAAAGTGGTTATTTCTGTAGTTCAATTGCTGCAATTTGCTGAAAATTGTCCATAATAATGTCCCTAATCATCTAGTTTGAACAGTTATGTTTAAAACATTGTATCCGGAGTGCAACCAAACATGATTTTAGACCTTGTTTATGGAAAAGTGGTTATTTCTATTGCTGCAATTTGCTGAAAATTGTCCATAATGTCCCTAATCATCTAGTTTGAACAGTTATGTTTAAAACATTGTATCCGGAGTGCAACCAAACATGATTTTAGACCTTGTTTATGGAAAAGTGGTTATTTCTGTAGTTCAATTGCTGCAATTTGCTGAAAATTGTCCATAATAATGTCCCTAATCATCTAGTTTGAACAGTTATGTTTAAAACATTGTATCCGGAGTGCAACCAAACATGATTTTAGACCTTGTTTATGGAAAAGTGGTTATTTCTATTGCTGCAATTGCTGAAAATTGTCCATAATGTCCCTAATCATCTAGTTTGAACAGTTATGTTTAAAACATTGTATCCGGAGTGCAACCAAACATGATTTTAGACCTTGTTTATGGAAAAGTGGTTATTTCTGTAGGTCAATTGCTGCAATTTGCTGAAAATTGTCCATAATAATGTCCCTAATCATCTAGTTTGAACAGTTATGTTTAAAACATTGTATCCGGAGTGCAACCAAACATGATTTAGACCTTGTTTATGGAAAAGTGGTTATTTCTGTAGGTCAATTGCTGCAATTTGCTGAAAATTGTCCATAATAATGTCCCTAATCATCTAGTTTGAACAGTTATGTTTAAAACATTGTATCCGGAGTGCAACCAAACATGATTTAGACCTTGTTTATGGAAAAGTGGTTATTTCTGTAGTTCAATTGCTGCAATTTGCTGAAAATTGTCCATAATAATGTCCCTAATCATCTAGTTTGAACAGTTATGTTTAAAACATTGTATCCGGAGTGCAACCAAACATGATTTTAGACCTTGTTTATGGAAAAGTGGTTATTTCTATTGCTGCAATTTGCTGAAAATTGTCCATAATGTCCCTAATCATCTAGTTTGAACAGTTATGTTTAAAACATTGTATCCGGAGTGCAACCAAACATGATTTTAGACCTTGTTTATGGAAAAGTGGTTATTTCTGTAGGTCAATTGCTGCAATTTGCTGAAAATTGTCCATAATAATGTCCCTAATCATCTAGTTTGAACAGTTATGTTTAAAACATTGTATCCGGAGTGCAACCAAACATGATTTTAGACCTTGTTTATGGAAAAGTGGTTATTTCTGTAGTCAATTGCTGCAATTTGCTGAAAATTGTCCATAATAATGTCCCTAATCATCTAGTTTGAACAGTTATGTTTAAAACATTGTATCCGGAGTGCAACCAAACATGATTTAGACCTTGTTTATGGAAAAGTGGTTATTTCTGTAGTTCAATTGCTGCAATTTGCTGAAAATTGTCCATAATAATGTCCCTAATCATCTAGTTTGAACAGTTATGTTTAAAACATTGTATCCGGAGTGCAACCAAACATGATTTTAGACCTTGTTTATGGAAAAGTGGTTATTTCTGTAGGTCAATTGCTGCAATTTGCTGAAAATTGTCCATAATGTCCCTAATCATCTAGTTTGAACAGTTATGTTTAAAACATTGTATCCGGAGTGCAACCAAACATGATTTTAGACCTTGTTTATGGAAAAGTGGTTATTTCTGTAGGTCAATTGCTGCAATTTGCTGAAAATTGTCCATAATAATGTCCCTAATCATCTAGTTTGAACAGTTATGTTTAAAACATTGTATCCGGAGTGCAACCAAACATGATTTTAGACCTTGTTTATGGAAAAGTGGTTATTTCTATTGCTGCAATTTGCTGAAAATTGTCCATAATGTCCCTAATCATCTAGTTTGAACAGTTATGTTTAAAACATTGTATCCGGAGTGCAACCAAACATGATTTTAGACCTTGTTTATGGAAAAGTGGTTATTTCTGTAGGTCAATTGCTGCAATTTGCTGAAAATTGTCCATAATAATGTCCCTAATCATCTAGTTTGAACAGTTATGTTTAAAACATTGTATCCGGAGTGCAACCAAACATGATTTTAGACCTTGTTTATGGAAAAGTGGTTATTTTGTATTTGCTGCAATTTGCTGAAAATTGTCCATAATGTCCCTAATCATCTAGTTTGAACAGTTATGTTTAAAACATTGTATCCGGAGTGCAACCAAACATGATTTTAGACCTTGTTTATGGAAAAGTGGTTATTTCTGTAGGTCAATTGCTGCAATTTGCTGAAAATTGTCCATAATGTCCCTAATCATCTAGTTTGAACAGTTATGTTTAAAACATTGTATCCGGAGTGCAACCAAACATGATTTAGACCTTGTTTATGGAAAAGTGGTTATTTCTGTAGTTCAATTGCTGCAATTTGCTGAAAATTGTCCATAATAATGTCCCTAATCATCTAGTTTGAACAGTTATGTTTAAAACATTGTATCCGGAGTGCAACCAAACATGATTTAGACCTTGTTTATGGAAAAGTGGTTATTTCTGTAGTTCAATTGCTGCAATTTGCTGAAAATTGTCCATAATAATGTCCCTAATCATCTAGTTTGAACAGTTATGTTTAAAACGTATCCGGAGTGCAACCAAACATGATTTTAGACCTTGTTTATGGAAAAGTGGTTATTTCTGTAGTTCAATTGCTGCAATTTGCTGAAAATTGTCCATAATAATGTCCCTAATCATCTAGTTTGAACAGTTATGTTTAAAACATTGTATCCGGAGTGCAACCAAACATGATTTTAGACCTTGTTTATGGAAAAGTGGTTATTTCTATTGCTGCAATTTGCTGAAAATTGTCCATAATGTCCCTAATCATCTAGTTTGAACAGTTATGTTTAAAACATTGTATCCGGAGTGCAACCAAACATGATTTTAGACCTTGTTTATGGAAAAGTGGTTATTTCTGTAGTTCAATTGCTGCAATTTGCTGAAAATTGTCCATAATAATGTCCCTAATCATCTAGTTTGAACAGTTATGTTTAAAACATTGTATCCGGAGTGCAACCAAACATGATTTTAGACCTTGTTTATGGAAAAGTGGTTATTTCTATTGCTGCAATTTGCTGAAAATTGTCCATAATGTCCCTAATCATCTAGTTTGAACAGTTATGTTTAAAACATTGTATCCGGAGTGCAACCAAACATGATTTTAGACCTTGTTTATGGAAAAGTGGTTATTTCTGTAGGTCAATTGCTGCAATTTGCTGAAAATTGTCCATAATAATGTCCCTAATCATCTAGTTTGAACAGTTATGTTTAAAACATTGTATCCGGAGTGCAACCAAACATGATTTTAGACCTTGTTTATGGAAAAGTGGTTATTTCTAATTGCTGCAATTTGCTGAAAATTGTCCATAATGTCCCTAATCATCTAGTTTGAACAGTTATGTTTAAAACATTGTATCCGGAGTGCAACCAAACATGATTTTAGACCTTGTTTATGGAAAAGTGGTTATTTCTGTAGTTCAATTGCTGCAATTTGCTGAAAATTGTCCATAATGTCCCTAATCATCTAGTTTGAACAGTTATGTTTAAAACATTGTATCCGGAGTGCAACCAAACATGATTTTAGACCTTGTTTATGGAAAAGTGGTTATTTCTGTAGGTCAATTGCTGCAATTTGCTGAAAATTGTCCATAATAATGTCCCTAATCATCTAGTTTGAACAGTTATGTTTAAAACATTGTATCCGGAGTGCAACCAAACATGATTTAGACCTTGTTTATGGAAAAGTGGTTATTTCTGTAGGTCAATTGCTGCAATTTGCTGAAAATTGTCCATAATAATGTCCCTAATCATCTAGTTTGAACAGTTATGTTTAAAACATTGTATCCGGAGTGCAACCAAACATGATTTTAGACCTTGTTTATGGAAAAGTGGTTATTTCTATTGCTGCAATTTGCTGAAAATTGTCCATAATGTCCCTAATCATCTAGTTTGAACAGTTATGTTTAAAACATTGTATCCGGAGTGCAACCAAACATGATTTTAGACCTTGTTTATGGAAAAGTGGTTATTTCTGTAGGTCAATTGCTGCAATTTGCTGAAAATTGTCCATAATGTCCCTAATCATCTAGTTTGAACAGTTATGTTTAAAACATTGTATCCGGAGTGCAACCAAACATGATTTTAGACCTTGTTTATGGAAAAGTGGTTATTTCTGTAGTCAATTGCTGCAATTTGCTGAAAATTGTCCATAATAATGTCCCTAATCATCTAGTTTGAACAGTTATGTTTAAAACATTGTATCCGGAGTGCAACCAAACATGATTTTAGACCTTGTTTATGGAAAAGTGGTTATTTCTGTAGTCAATTGCTGCAATTTGCTGAAAATTGTCCATAATAATGTCCCTAATCATCTAGTTTGAACAGTTATGTTTAAAACATTGTATCCGGAGTGCAACCAAACATGATTTTAGACCTTGTTTATGGAAAAGTGGTTATTTCTGTAGGTCAATTGCTGCAATTTGCTGAAAATTGTCCATAATGTCCCTAATCATCTAGTTTGAACAGTTATGTTTAAAACATTGTATCCGGAGTGCAACCAAACATGATTTTAGACCTTGTTTATGGAAAAGTGGTTATTTCTGTAGGTCAATTGCTGCAATTTGCTGAAAATTGTCCATAATAATGTCCCTAATCATCTAGTTTGAACAGTTATGTTTAAAACATTGTATCCGGAGTGCAACCAAACATGATTTTAGACCTTGTTTATGGAAAAGTGGTTATTTCTATTGCTGCAATTTGCTGAAAATTGTCCATAATGTCCCTAATCATCTAGTTTGAACAGTTATGTTTAAAACATTGTATCCGGAGTGCAACCAAACATGATTTTAGACCTTGTTTATGGAAAAGTGGTTATTTCTGTAGGTCAATTGCTGCAATTTGCTGAAAATTGTCCATAATAATGTCCCTAATCATCTAGTTTGAACAGTTATGTTTAAAACATTGTATCCGGAGTGCAACCAAACATGATTTTAGACCTTGTTTATGGAAAAGTGGTTATTTCTATTGCTGCAATTTGCTGAAAATTGTCCATAATGTCCCTAATCATCTAGTTTGAACAGTTATGTTTAAAACATTGTATCCGGAGTGCAACCAAACATGATTTTAGACCTTGTTTATGGAAAAGTGGTTATTTCTGTAGGTCAATTGCTGCAATTTGCTGAAAATTGTCCATAATGTCCCTAATCATCTAGTTTGAACAGTTATGTTTAAAACATTGTATCCGGAGTGCAACCAAACATGATTTAGACCTTGTTTATGGAAAAGTGGTTATTTCTGTAGTTCAATTGCTGCAATTTGCTGAAAATTGTCCATAATAATGTCCCTAATCATCTAGTTTGAACAGTTATGTTTAAAATTGTATCCGGAGTGCAACCAAACATGATTTTAGACCTTGTTTATGGAAAAGTGGTTATTTCTGTAGTTCAATTGCTGCAATTTGCTGAAAATTGTCCATAATAATGTCCCTAATCATCTAGTTTGAACAGTTATGTTTAAAACATTGTATCCGGAGTGCAACCAAACATGATTTTAGACCTTGTTTATGGAAAAGTGGTTATTTCTATTGCTGCAATTTGCTGAAAATTGTCCATAATGTCCCTAATCATCTAGTTTGAACAGTTATGTTTAAAACATTGTATCCGGAGTGCAACCAAACATGATTTTAGACCTTGTTTATGGAAAAGTGGTTATTTCTGTAGTTCAATTGCTGCAATTTGCTGAAAATTGTCCATAATAATGTCCCTAATCATCTAGTTTGAACAGTTATGTTTAAAACATTGTATCCGGAGTGCAACCAAACATGATTTTAGACCTTGTTTATGGAAAAGTGGTTATTTCAATTGCTGCATTTGCTGAAAATTGTCCATAATGTCCCTAATCATCTAGTTTGAACAGTTATGTTTAAAACATTGTATCCGGAGTGCAACCAAACATGATTTTAGACCTTGTTTATGGAAAAGTGGTTATTTCTATTGCTGCAATTTGCTGAAAATTGTCCATAATGTCCCTAATCATCTAGTTTGAACAGTTATGTTTAAAACATTGTATCCGGAGTGCAACCAAACATGATTTTAGACCTTGTTTATGGAAAAGTGGTTATTTCTGTAGGTCAATTGCTGCAATTTGCTGAAAATTGTCCATAATAATGTCCCTAATCATCTAGTTTGAACAGTTATGTTTAAAACATTGTATCCGGAGTGCAACCAAACATGATTTTAGACCTTGTTTATGGAAAAGTGGTTATTTCTGTAGGTCAATTGCTGCAATTTGCTGAAAATTGTCCATAATGTCCCTAATCATCTAGTTTGAACAGTTATGTTTAAAACATTGTATCCGGAGTGCAACCAAACATGATTTAGACCTTGTTTATGGAAAAGTGGTTATTTCTGTAGTTCAATTGCTGCAATTTGCTGAAAATTGTCCATAATGTCCCTAATCATCTAGTTTGAACAGTTATGTTTAAAACATTGTATCCGGAGTGCAACCAAACATGATTTTAGACCTTGTTTATGGAAAAGTGGTTATTTCTGTAGGTCAATTGCTGCAATTTGCTGAAAATTGTCCATAATAATGTCCCTAATCATCTAGTTTGAACAGTTATGTTTAAAACATTGTATCCGGAGTGCAACCAAACATGATTTTAGACCTTGTTTATGGAATTGGTGGTTATTTCAATTGCTGCAACTTGCTGAAAATTGTCCATAATAATGTCCCTAATCATCTAGTTTGAACAGTTATGTTTAAAACATTGTATCCGGAGTGCAACCAAACATGATTTTAGACCTTGTTTATGGAAAAGTGGTTATTTCTGTAGGTCAATTGCTGCAATTTGCTGAAAATTGTCCATAATAATGTCCCTAATCATCTAGTTTGAACAGTTATGTTTAAAACATTGTATCCGGAGTGCAACCAAACATGATTTTAGACCTTGTTTATGGAAAAGTGGTTATTTCTGTAGGTCAATTGCTGCAATTTGCTGAAAATTGTCCATAATGTCCCTAATCATCTAGTTTGAACAGTTATGTTTAAAACATTGTATCCGGAGTGCAACCAAACATGATTTTAGACCTTGTTTATGGAAAAGTGGTTATTTCTGTAGGTCAATTGCTGCAATTTGCTGAAAATTGTCCATAATAATGTCCCTAATCATCTAGTTTGAACAGTTATGTTTAAAACATTGTATCCGGAGTGCAACCAAACATGATTTTAGACCTTGTTTATGGAAAAGTGGTTATTTCTATTGCTGCAATTTGCTGAAAATTGTCCATAATGTCCCTAATCATCTAGTTTGAACAGTTATGTTTAAAACATTGTATCCGGAGTGCAACCAAACATGATTTTAGACCTTGTTTATGGAAAAGTGGTTATTTCTGTAGGTCAATTGCTGCAATTTGCTGAAAATTGTCCATAATAATGTCCCTAATCATCTAGTTTGAACAGTTATGTTTAAAACATTGTATCCGGAGTGCAACCAAACATGATTTTAGACCTTGTTTATGGAAAAGTGGTTATTTCTATTGCTGCAATTTGCTGAAAATTGTCCATAATGTCCCTAATCATCTAGTTTGAACAGTTATGTTTAAAACATTGTATCCGGAGTGCAACCAAACATGATTTTAGACCTTGTTTATGGAAAAGTGGTTATTTCTGTAGGTCAATTGCTGCAATTTGCTGAAAATTGTCCATAATGTCCCTAATCATCTAGTTTGAACAGTTATGTTTAAAACATTGTATCCGGAGTGCAACCAAACATGATTTAGACCTTGTTTATGGAAAAGTGGTTATTTCTGTAGTTCAATTGCTGCAATTTGCTGAAAATTGTCCATAATAATGTCCCTAATCATCTAGTTTGAACAGTTATGTTTAAAACATTGTATCCGGAGTGCAACCAAACATGATTTTAGACCTTGTTTATGGAAAAGTGGTTATTTCTGTAGTTCAATTGCTGCAATTTGCTGAAAATTGTCCATAATAATGTCCCTAATCATCTAGTTTGAACAGTTATGTTTAAAACATTGTATCCGGAGTGCAACCAAACATGATTTTAGACCTTGTTTATGGAAAAGTGGTTATTTCTGTAGTTCAATTGCTGCAATTTGCTGAAAATTGTCCATAATAATGTCCCTAATCATCTAGTTTGAACAGTTATGTTTAAAACATTGTATCCGGAGTGCAACCAAACATGATTTTAGACCTTGTTTATGGAAAAGTGGTTATTTCTATTGCTGCAATTTGCTGAAAATTGTCCATAATGTCCCTAATCATCTAGTTTGAACAGTTATGTTTAAAACATTGTATCCGGAGTGCAACCAAACATGATTTTAGACCTTGTTTATGGAAAAGTGGTTATTTCTGTAGTTCAATTGCTGCAATTTGCTGAAAATTGTCCATAATAATGTCCCTAATCATCTAGTTTGAACAGTTATGTTTAAAACATTGTATCCGGAGTGCAACCAAACATGATTTAGACCTTGTTTATGGAAAAGTGGTTATTTCTATTGCTGCAACTTGCTGAAAATTGTCCATAATGTCCCTAATCATCTAGTTTGAACAGTTATGTTTAAAACATTGTATCCGGAGTGCAACCAAACATGATTTTAGACCTTGTTTATGGAAAAGTGGTTATTTCTGTAGGTCAATTGCTGCAATTTGCTGAAAATTGTCCATAATGTCCCTAATCATCTAGTTTGAACAGTTATGTTTAAAACATTGTATCCGGAGTGCAACCAAACATGATTTTAGACCTTGTTTATGGAAAAGTGGTTATTTCTGTAGTTCAATTGCTGCAATTTGCTGAAAATTGTCCATAATGTCCCTAATCATCTAGTTTGAACAGTTATGTTTAAAACATTGTATCCGGAGTGCAACCAAACATGATTTTAGACCTTGTTTATGGAAAAGTGGTTATTTCTGTAGTTCAATTGCTGCAATTTGCTGAAAATTGTCCATAATAATGTCCCTAATCATCTAGTTTGAACAGTTATGTTTAAAACATTGTATCCGGAGTGCAACCAAACATGATTTTAGACCTTGTTTATGGAAAAGTGGTTATTTCTATTGCTGCAATTTGCTGAAAATTGTCCATAATGTCCCTAATCATCTAGTTTGAACAGTTATGTTTAAAACATTGTATCCGGAGTGCAACCAAACATGATTTTAGACCTTGTTTATGGAAAAGTGGTTATTTCTGTAGGTCAATTGCTGCAATTTGCTGAAAATTGTCCATAATAATGTCCCTAATCATCTAGTTTGAACAGTTATGTTTAAAACATTGTATCCGGAGTGCAACCAAACATGATTTTAGACCTTGTTTATGGAAAAGTGGTTATTTCTATTGCTGCAATTTGCTGAAAATTGTCCATAATGTCCCTAATCATCTAGTTTGAACAGTTATGTTTAAAACATTGTATCCGGAGTGCAACCAAACATGATTTTAGACCTTGTTTATGGAAAAGTGGTTATTTCTGTAGGTCAATTGCTGCAATTTGCTGAAAATTGTCCATAATAATGTCCCTAATCATCTAGTTTGAACAGTTATGTTTAAAACATTGTATCCGGAGTGCAACCAAACATGATTTTAGACCTTGTTTATGGAAAAGTGGTTATTTCTATTGCTGCAAATTGCTGAAAATTGTCCATAATGTCCCTAATCATCTAGTTTGAACAGTTATGTTTAAAACATTGTATCCGGAGTGCAACCAAACATGATTTTAGACCTTGTTTATGGAAAAGTGGTTATTTCTGTAGGTCAATTGCTGCAATTTGCTGAAAATTGTCCATAATGTCCCTAATCATCTAGTTTGAACAGTTATGTTTAAAACATTGTATCCGGAGTGCAACCAAACATGATTTAGACCTTGTTTATGGAAAAGTGGTTATTTCTGTAGTTCAATTGCTGCAATTGCTGAAAATTGTCCATAATAATGTCCCTAATCATCTAGTTTGAACAGTTATGTTTAAAACATTGTATCCGGAGTGCAACCAAACATGATTTTAGACCTTGTTTATGGAAAAGTGGTTATTTCTGTAGTTCAATTGCTGCAATTTGCTGAAAATTGTCCATAATAATGTCCCTAATCATCTAGTTTGAACAGTTATGTTTAAAACATTGTATCCGGAGTGCAACCAAACATGATTTTAGACCTTGTTTATGGAAAAGTGGTTATTTCTATTGCTGCAATTTGCTGAAAATTGTCCATATAATGTCCCTAATCATCTAGTTTGAACAGTTATGTTTAAAACATTGTATCCGGAGTGCAACCAAACATGATTTAGACCTTGTTTATGGAAAAGTGGTTATTTCTGTAGTTCAATTGCTGCAATTTGCTGAAAATTGTCCATAATAATGTCCCTAATCATCTAGTTTGAACAGTTATGTTTAAAACATTGTATCCGGAGTGCAACCAAACATGATTTTAGACCTTGTTTATGGAAAAGTGGTTATTTCAATTGCTGCAATTTGCTGAAAATTGTCCATAATGTCCCTAATCATCTAGTTTGAACAGTTATGTTTAAAACATTGTATCCGGAGTGCAACCAAACATGATTTTAGACCTTGTTTATGGAAAAGTGGTTATTCTGTAGCTGCAATTGCTGCAATGCTGAAAATTGTCCATAATGTCCCTAATCATCTAGTTTGAACAGTTATGTTTAAAACATTGTATCCGGAGTGCAACCAAACATGATTTTAGACCTTGTTTATGGAAAAGTGGTTATTTCTGTAGGTCAATTGCTGCAATTTGCTGAAAATTGTCCATAATAATGTCCCTAATCATCTAGTTTGAACAGTTATGTTTAAAACATTGTATCCGGAGTGCAACCAAACATGATTTAGACCTTGTTTATGGAAAAGTGGTTATTTCTGTAGGTCAATTGCTGCAATTTGCTGAAAATTGTCCATAATGTCCCTAATCATCTAGTTTGAACAGTTATGTTTAAAACATTGTATCCGGAGTGCAACCAAACATGATTTAGACCTTGTTTATGGAAAGTGGTTATTTCTGTAGGTCAATTGCTGCAATTTGCTGAAAATTGTCCATAATGTCCCTAATCATCTAGTTTGAACAGTTATGTTTAAAACATTGTATCCGGAGTGCAACCAAACATGATTTAGACCTTGTTTATGGAAAAGTGGTATTTCTGTAGGTCAATTGCTGCAATTGCTGAAAATTGTCCATAATAATGTCCCTAATCATCTAGTTTGAACAGTTATGTTTAAAACATTGTATCCGGAGTGCAACCAAACATGATTTTAGACCTTGTTTATGGAAAAGTGGTTATTTCTAATTGCTGCAATTTGCTGAAAATTGTCCATAATAATGTCCCTAATCATCTAGTTTGAACAGTTATGTTAAAACATTGTATCCGGAGTGCAACCAAACATGTTTAGACCTTGTTTATGGAAAAGTGGTTATTTCTGTAGTTCAATTGCTGCAATTTGCTGAAAATTGTCCATAATAATGTCCCTAATCATCTAGTTTGAACAGTTATGTTTAAAACATTGTATCCGGAGTGCAACCAAACATGATTTTAGACCTTGTTTATGGAAAAGTGGTTATTTCTGTAGGTCAATTGCTGCAATTTGCTGAAAATTGTCCATAATGTCCCTAATCATCTAGTTTGAACAGTTATGTTTAAAACATTGTATCCGGAGTGCAACCAAACATGATTTTAGACCTTGTTTATGGAAAAGTGGTTATTTCTGTAGGTCAATTGCTGCAATTTGCTGAAAATTGTCCATAATAATGTCCCTAATCATCTAGTTTGAACAGTTATGTTTAAAACATTGTATCCGGAGTGCAACCAAACATGATTTTAGACCTTGTTTATGGAAAAGTGGTTATTTCTATGCTGCAACTTGCTGAAAATTGTCCATAATGTCCCTAATCATCTAGTTTGAACAGTTATGTTTAAAACATTGTATCCGGAGTGCAACCAAACATGATTTTAGACCTTGTTTATGGAAAAGTGGTTATTTCTGTAGGTCAATTGCTGCAATTGCTGAAAATTGTCCATAATAATGTCCCTAATCATCTAGTTGAACAGTTATGTTTAAAACATTGTATCCGGAGTGCAACCAAACATGATTTAGACCTTGTTTATGGAAAAGTGGTTATTTCTAGCTGCAACTTGCTGAAAAATTTCCATAATGTCCCTAATCATCTAGTTTGAACAGTTATGTTTAAAACATTGTATCCGGAGTGCAACCAAACATGATTTAGACCTTGTTTATGGAAAAGTGGTTATTTCTGTAGGTCAATTGCTGCAATTTGCTGAAAATTGTCCAATAATGTCCCTAATCATCTAGTTTGAACAGTTATGTTTAAAACATTGTATCCGGAGTGCAACCAAACATGATTTAGACCTTGTTTATGGAAAAGTGGTTATTCTGTAGTTCAATTGCTGCAATTTGCTGAAAATTGTCCATAATAATGTCCCTAATCATCTAGTTTGAACAGTTATGTTTAAAACATTGTATCCGGAGTGCAACCAAACATGATTTAGACCTTGTTTATGGAAAAGTGGTTATTCTGTAGTTCAATTGCTGCAATTTGCTGAAAATTGTCCATAATAATGTCCCTAATCATCTAGTTTGAACAGTTATGTTTAAAACATTGTATCCGGAGTGCAACCAAACATGATTTTAGACCTTGTTTATGGAAAAGTGGTTATTTCTGTAGTTCAATTGCTGCAATTGGCTGAAAATTGTCCATAATAATGTCCCTAATCATCTAGTTTGAACAGTTATGTTTAAAACATTGTATCCGGAGTGCAACCAAACATGATTTTAGACCTTGTTTATGGAAAAGTGGTTATTTCTATTGCTGCAATTTGCTGAAAATTGTATAATAATGTCCCTAATCATCTAGTTTGAACAGTTATGTTAAAAACATTGTATCCGGAGTGCAACCAAACATGATTTAGACCTTGTTTATGGAAAAGTGGTTATTTCTGTAGTTCAATTGCTGCAATTGCTGAAAATTGTCCATAATAATGTCCCTAATCATCTAGTTTGAACAGTTATGTTTAAAACATTGTATCCGGAGTGCAACCAAACATGATTTTAGACCTTGTTTATGGAAAAGTGGTTATTTCAATTGCTGCAATTTGCTGAAAATTGTCCATAATGTCCCTAATCATCTAGTTTGAACAGTTATGTTTAAAACATTGTATCCGGAGTGCAACCAAACATGATTTTAGACCTTGTTTATGGAAAAGTGGTTATTTCTGTAGGTCAATTGCTGCAATTTGCTGAAAATTGTCCATAATGTCCCTTAATCATCTAGTTTGAACAGTTATGTTTTAAAACATTGTATCCGGAGTGCAACCAAACATGATTTTAGACCTTGTTTATGGAAAAGTGGTTATTTCTGTAGGTCAATTGCTGCAATTGCTGAAAATTGTCCATAATGTCCCTAATCATCTAGTTTGAACAGTTATGTTAAAAACATTGTATCCGGAGTGCAACCAAACATGATTTTAGACCTTGTTTATGGAAAAGTGGTTATTTCTGTAGTTCAATTGCTGCAATTTGCTGAAAATTGTCCATAATAATGTCCCTAATCATCTAGTTTGAACAGTTATGTTTAAAACATTGTATCCGGAGTGCAACCAAACATGATTTTAGACCTTGTTTATGGAAAAGTGGTTATTTCTATTGCTGCAATTTGCTGAAAATTGTCCATAATGTCCCTAATCATCTAGTTTGAACAGTTATGTTTAAAAACATTGTATCCGGAGTGCAACCAAACATGATTTTAGACCTTGTTTATGGAAAAAGTGGTTATTTCTGTAGGTCAATTGCTGCAATTTGCTGAAAATTGTCCATAATAATGTCCCTAATCATCTAGTTTGAACAGTTATGTTTAAAACATTGTATCCGGAGTGCAACCAAACATGATTTTAGACCTTGTTTATGGAAAAGTGGTTATTTCTGTAGTTCAATTGCTGCAATTTGCTGAAAATTGTCCATAATGTCCCTAATCATCTAGTTTGAACAGTTATGTTTAAAACATTGTATCCGGAGTGCAACCAAACATGATTTTAGACCTTGTTTATGGAAAAGTGGTTATTTCTGTAGTTCAATTGCTGCAATTTGCTGAAAATTGTCCATAATGTCCCTAATCATCTAGTTTGAACAGTTATGTTTAAAACATTGTATCCGGAGTGCAACCAAACATGATTTTAGACTTGTTTATGGAAAAGTGGTTATTTCTGTAGGTCAATTGCTGCAATTTGCTGAAAATTGTCCATAATAATGTCCCTAATCATCTAGTTTGAACAGTTATGTTAAAACATTGTATCCGGAGTGCAACCAAACATGATTTAGACCTTGTTTATGGAAAAGTGGTTATTCTATTGCTGCAATTTGCTGAAATTGTCATAATAATGTCCCTAATCATCTAGTTTGAACAGTTATGTTTAAAACATTGTATCCGGAGTGCAACCAAACATGATTTTAGACCTTGTTTATGGAAAAGTGGTTATTTCTGTTGCTGCAATTTGCTGAAAATTGTCCATTAATGTCCTAATCATCTAGTTTGAACAGTTATGTTTAAAACATTGTATCCGGAGTGCAACCAAACATGATTTAGACCTTGTTTATGGAAAAGTGGTTATTTCTGTAGGCAATTGCTGCAATTTGCTGAAAATTGTCCATAATAATGTCCCTAATCATCTAGTTTGAACAGTTATGTTTAAAACATTGTATCCGGAGTGCAACCAAACATGATTTTAGACCTTGTTTATGGAAAAGTGGTTATTTCTGTAGTTCAATTGCTGCAATTTGCTGAAAATTGTCCATAATAATGTCCCTAATCATCTAGTTTGAACAGTTATGTTTAAAACATTGTATCCGGAGTGCAACCAAACATGATTTTAGACCTTGTTTATGGAAAAGTGGTTATTGTTCAATTGCTGCAATTTGCTGAAAATTGTCCATAATGTCCCTAATCATCTAGTTTGAACAGTTATGTTTAAAACATTGTATCCGGAGTGCAACCAAACATGATTTAGACCTTGTTTATGGAAAAGTGGTTATTTCTGTAGGTCAATTGCTGCAATTTGCTGAAAATTGTCCAATAATGTCCCTAATCATCTAGTTTGAACAGTTATGTTTAAAACATTGTATCCGGAGTGCAACCAAACATGATTTTAGACCTTGTTTATGGAAAAGTGGTTATTTCTGTAGTTCAATTGCTGCAATTTGCTGAAAATTGTCCATAATGTCCCTAATCATCTAGTTTGAACAGTTATGTTAAAACATTGTATCCGGAGTGCAACCAAACATGATTTTAGACCTTGTTTATGGAAAAGTGGTTATTTCTGTAGGTCAATTGCTGCAATTTGCTGAAAATTGTCCATAATAATGTCCCTAATCATCTAGTTTGAACAGTTATGTTTAAAACATTGTATCCGGAGTGCAACCAAACATGATTTTAGACCTTGTTTATGGAAAAGTGGTTATTTCTATTGCTGCAACTTGCTGAAAATTGTCCATAATGTCCCTAATCATCTAGTTTGAACAGTTATGTTTAAAACATTGTATCGGAGTGCAACCAAACATGATTTTAGACCTTGTTTATGGAAAAGTGGTTATTTCTGTAGGTCAATTGCTGCAATTTGCTGAAAATTGTCCATAATAATGTCCCTAATCATCTAGTTTGAACAGTTATGTTTAAAACATTGTATCCGGAGTGCAACCAAACATGATTTTAGACCTTGTTTATGGAAAAGTGGTTATTTCTGTAGTTCAATTGCTGCAATTTGCTGAAAATTGTCCATAATGTCCCTAATCATCTAGTTTGAACAGTTATGTTTAAAACATTGTATCCGGAGTGCAACCAAACATGATTTTAGACCTTGTTTATGGAAAAGTGGTTATTTCTGTAGGTCAATTGCTGCAATTGCTGAAAATTGTCCATAATAATGTCCCTAATCATCTAGTTTGAACAGTTATGTTTAAAACATTGTATCCGGAGTGCAACCAAACATGATTTAGACCTTGTTTATGGAAAAGTGGTTATTTCTGTAGTCAATTGCTGCAATTTGCTGAAAATTGTCCATAATAATGTCCCTAATCATCTAGTTTGAACAGTTATGTTTAAAACATTGTATCCGGAGTGCAACCAAACATGATTTTAGACCTTGTTTATGGAAAAGTGGTTATTTCTATTGCTGCAATTTGCTGAAAATTGTCCATAATGTCCCTAATCATCTAGTTTGAACAGTTATGTTTAAAACATTGTATCCGGAGTGCAACCAAACATGATTTTAGACCTTGTTTATGGAAAAGTGGTTATTTCTGTAGGTCAATTGCTGCAATTTGCTGAAAATTGTCCATAAAATGTCCCTAATCATCTAGTTTGAACAGTTATGTTTAAAACATTGTATCCGGAGTGCAACCAAACATGATTTTAGACCTTGTTTATGGAAAAGTGGTTATTTCTATTGCTGCAACTTGCTGAAAATTGTCCATAATGTCCCTAATCATCTAGTTTGAACAGTTATGTTTAAAACATTGTATCCGGAGTGCAACCAAACATGATTTTAGACCTTGTTTATGGAAAAGTGGTATTTCTGTAGGTCAATTGCTGCAATTTGCTGAAAATTGTCCATAATGTCCCTAATCATCTAGTTTGAACAGTTATGTTTAAAACATTGTATCCGGAGTGCAACCAAACATGATTTAGACCTTGTTTATGGAAAAGTGGTTATTTCTGTAGTTCAATTGCTGCAATTTGCTGAAAATTGTCCATAATGTCCCTAATCATCTAGTTTGAACAGTTATGTTTAAAACATTGTATCCGGAGTGCAACCAACATGATTTAGACCTTGTTTATGGAAAAGTGGTTATTTCTGTAGGTCAATTGCTGCAATTTGCTGAAAATTGTCCATAATAATGTCCCTAATCATCTAGTTTGAACAGTTATGTTTAAAACATTGTATCCGGAGTGCAACCAAACATGATTTTAGACCTTGTTTATGGAAAAGTGTGGTATTTCTATTGCTGCAACTTGCTGAAAATTGTCCATAATGTCCCTAATCATCTAGTTTGAACAGTTATGTTTAAAACATTGTATCCGGAGTGCAACCAAACATGATTTTAGACCTTGTTTATGGAAAAGTGGTTATTTCTGTAGGTCAATTGCTGCAATTTGCTGAAAATTGTCCATAATAATGTCCCTAATCATCTAGTTAGTTTGAACAGTTATGTTTAAAACATTGTATCCGGAGTGCAACCAAACATGATTTAGACCTTGTTTATGGAAAAGTGGTTATTTCTGTAGTTCAATTGCTGCAATTTGCTGAAAATTGTCCATAATAATGTCCCTAATCATCTAGTTTGAACAGTTATGTTTAAAACATTGTATCGGGAGTGCAACCAAACATGATTTAGACCTTGTTTATGGAAAAGTGGTTATTCTGTAGTTGCTGCTGCAATTTGCTGAAAATTGTCCATAATGTCCCTAATCATCTAGTTTGAACAGTTATGTTTAAAACATTGTATCCGGAGTGCAACCAAACATGATTTTAGACCTTGTTTATGGAAAAGTGGTTATTTCTATTGCTGCAATTGCTGAAAATTGTCCATAATGTCCCTAATCATCTAGTTTGAACAGTTATGTTTAAAACATTGTATCCGGAGTGCAACCAAACATGATTTTAGACCTTGTTTATGGAAAAGTGGTTATTTCTGTAGGTTCAATTGCTGCAATTTGCTGAAAAATTGTCCATAATAATGTCCCTAATCATCTAGTTTGAACAGTTATGTTTAAAACATTGTATCCGGAGTGCAACCAAACATGATTTTAGACCTTGTTTATGGAAAAGTGGTTATTTCTGTAGTCAATTGCTGCAATTTGCTGAAAATTGTCCATAATAATGTCCCTAATCATCTAGTTTGAACAGTTATGTTTAAACATTGTATCCGGAGTGCAACCAAACATGATTTTAGACCTTGTTTATGGAAAAGTGGTTATTTCTATTGCTGCAATTTGCTGAAAATTGTCCATAATGTCCCTAATCATCTAGTTTGAACAGTTATGTTTAAAACATTGTATCCGGAGTGCAACCAAACATGATTTTAGACCTTGTTTATGGAAAAGTGGTTATTTCTGTAGGTCAATTGCTGCAATTTGCTGAAAATTGTCCATAATAATGTCCCTAATCATCTAGTTTGAACAGTTATGTTTAAAAACATTGTATCCGGAGTGCAACCAAACATGATTTAGACCTTGTTTATGGAAAAGTGGTTATTTCTGTAGTTCAATTGCTGCAATTTGCTGAAAATTGTCATAATATAAGTCCCTAATCATCTAGTTTGAACAGTTATGTTTAAAACATTGTATCCGGAGTGCAACCAAACATGATTTAGACCTTGTTTATGGAAAAGTGGTTATTTCTGTAGTTCAATTGCTGCAATTTGCTGAAAATTGTCCATAATAATGTCCCTAATCATCTAGTTTGAACAGTTATGTTTAAAACATTGTATCCGGAGTGCAAACAAACATGATTTTAGACCTTGTTTATGGAAAAGTGGTTATTTCTATTGCTGCAACTTGCTGAAAATTGTCATAATAATGTCCCTAATCATCTAGTTTGAACAGTTATGTTTAAAACATTGTATCGGAGTGCAACCAAACATGATTTTAGACCTTGTTTATGGAAAAGTGGTTATTTCTGTAGGTCAATTGCTGCAAATTTGCTGAAAATTGTCCATAATAATGTCCCTAATCATCTAGTTTGAACAGTTATGTTTAAAACATTGTATCCGGAGTGCAACCAAACATGATTTTAGACCTTGTTTATGGAAAAGTGGTTATTTCTGTAGTTCAATTGCTGCAATTGCTGAAAATTGTCCATAATGTCCCTAATCATCTAGTTTGAACAGTTATGTTTAAAACATTGTATCCGGAGTGCAACCAAACATGATTTTAGACTTGTTATGGAAAAGTGGTTATTTCTGTAGTTCAATTGCTGCAATTTGCTGAAAATTGTCCATAATAATGTCCCTAATCATCTAGTTTGAACAGTTATGTTTAAAACATTGTATCGGAGTGCAACCAAACATGATTTAGACCTTGTTTATGGAAAAGTGGTTATTTCTGTAGTTCAATTGCTGCAATTTGCTGAAAATTGTCCATAATAATGTCCCTAATCATCTAGTTTGAACAGTTATGTTTAAAACATTGTATCCGGAGTGCAACCAAACATGATTTTAGACCTTGTTTATGGAAAAGTGGTTATTTCTATTGCTGCAATTTGCTGAAAATTGTCCATAATGTCCCTAATCATCTAGTTTGAACAGTTATGTTTAAAAACATTGTATCCGGAGTGCAACCAAACATGATTTTAGACCTTGTTTATGGAAAAGTGGTTATTTCTGTAGGTCAATTGCTGCATTTGCTGAAAATTGTCCATAATAATGTCCCTAATCATCTAGTTTGAACAGTTATGTTAAAACATTGTATCCGGAGTGCAACCAAACATGATTTTAGACCTTGTTTATGGAAAAGTGGTTATTTCTATTGCTGCAACTTGCTGAAAATTGTCCATAATGTCCCTAATCATCTAGTTTGAACAGTTATGTTTAAAACATTGTATCCGGAGTGCAACCAAACATGATTTAGACCTTGTTATGGAAAAGTGGTTATTTCTGTAGTTCAATGCTGCAATTTGCTGAAAATTGTCCATAATAATGTCCCTTAATCATCTAGTTTGAACAGTTATGTTTAAAACATTGTATCCGGAGTGCAACCAAACATGATTTAGACCTTGTTTATGGAAAAGTGGTTATTTCTGTAGTTCAATTGCTGCAATTTGCTGAAAATTGTCCATAAATGTCCCTAATCATCTAGTTTGAACAGTTATGTTTAAAACATTGTATCCGGAGTGCAACCAAACATGATTTTAGACCTTGTTTATGGAAAAGTGGTTATTTCTGTAGGCAATTGCTGCAATTTGCTGAAAATTGTCCATAATAATGTCCCTAATCATCTAGTTTGAACAGTTATGTTTAAAAAACATTGTATCCGGAGTGCAACCAAACATGATTTAGACCTTGTTTATGGAAAAAAGTGGTTATTTCTATTGCTGCAATTTGCTGAAAATTGTCCATAATGTCCCTAATCATCTAGTTTGAACAGTTATGTTAAAAACATTGTATCCGGAGTGCAACCAAACATGATTTTAGACCTTGTTTATGGAAAAAGTGGTTATTTGTAGTTCAATTGCTGCAATTTGCTGAAAATTGTCCTAATAATGTCCCTAATCATCTAGTTTGAACAGTTATGTTTAAAACATTGTATCCGGAGTGCAACCAAACATGATTTTAGACCTTGTTTATGGAAAAGTGTTATTTCTGTAGTTCAATTGCTGCAATTTGCTGAAAATTGTCCATAATAATGTCCCTAATCATCTAGTTTGAACAGTTATGTTTAAAACATTGTATCCGGAGTGCAACCAAACATGATTTTAGACCTTGTTTATGGAAAAGTGGTTATTTCTATTTGCTGCAATTTGCTGAAAATTGTCCATAATGTCCCTAATCATCTAGTTTGAACAGTTATGTTTAAAACATTGTATCCGGAGTGCAACCAAACATGATTTTAGACCTTGTTTATGGAAAAGTGGTTATTTCTGTAGGTCAATTGCTGCAATTTGCTGAAAATTGTCCATAATAATGTCCCTAATCATCTAGTTTGAACAGTTATGTTTAAAACATTGTATCCGGAGTGCAACCAAACATGATTTTAGACCTTGTTTATGGAAAAGTGGTTATTTCTGTAGGTCAATTGCTGCAATTTGCTGAAAATTGTCCATAATGTCCCTAATCATCTAGTTTGAACAGTTATGTTAAAACATTGTATCCGGAGTGCAACCAAACATGATTTTAGACCTTGTTTATGGAAAAGTGGTTATTTCTGTAGTTCAATTGCTGCAATTTGCTGAAAATGTCCATAATAATGTCCCTAATCATCTAGTTTGAACAGTTATGTTTAAAACATTGTATCCGGAGTGCAACCAAACATGATTTTAGACCTTGTTTATGGAAAAGTGGTTATTTCTATTGCTGCAACTTGCTGAAAATTGTCCATAATGTCCCTAATCATCTAGTTTGAACAGTTATGTTTAAAACATTGTATCCGGAGTGCAACCAAACATGATTTTAGACCTTGTTTATGGAAAAGTGGTTATTTCTCAATTGCTGCAATTGCTGAAAATTGTCCATAATGTCCCTAATCATCTAGTTTGAACAGTTATGTTTAAAACATTGTATCCGGAGTGCAACCAAACATGATTTTAGACCTTGTTTATGGAAAAGTGGTTATTTCTGTAGTTCAATTGCTGCAATTTGCTGAAAATTGTCCATAATGTCCCTAATCATCTAGTTTGAACAGTTATGTTTAAAACATTGTATCCGGAGTGCAACCAAACATGATTTTAGACCTTGTTTATGGAAAAGTGGTTATTTCTGTAGGTTCAATTGCTGCAATTTGCTGAAAATTGTCCATAATAATGTCCCTAATCATCTAGTTTGAACAGTTATGTTTAAAACATTGTATCCGGAGTGCAACCAAACATGATTTTAGACCTTGTTTATGGAAAAGTGGTTATTTCTGTAGTTCAATTGCTGCAATTTGCTGAAAATTGTCCATAATAATGTCCCTAATCATCTAGTTTGAACAGTTATGTTTAAAACATTGTATCCGGAGTGCAACCAAACATGATTTAGACCTTGTTTATGGAAAAGTGGTTATTTCTATTGCTGCAATTGCTGAAAATTGTCCATAATGTCCCTAATCATCTAGTTTGAACAGTTATGTTTAAAACATTGTATCCGGAGTGCAACCAAACATGATTTAGACCTTGTTTATGGAAAAGTGGTTATTTCTGTAGTTCAATTGCTGCAATTTGCTGAAAATTGTCCATAATAATGTCCCTAATCATCTAGTTTGAACAGTTATGTTTAAAACATTGTATCCGGAGTGCAACCAAACATGATTTTAGACCTTGTTTATGGAAAAGTGGTTATTTTCAATTGCTGCAATTTGCTGAAAATTGTCCATAATGTCCCTAATCATCTAGTTTGAACAGTTATGTTAAAACATTGTATCCGAGTGCAACCAAACATGATTTTAGACCTTGTTTATGGAAAAGTGGTTATTTCTGTAGGTCAATTGCTGCAATTTGCTGAAAATTGTCCATAATGTCCCTAATCATCTAGTTTGAACAGTTATGTTTAAAACATTGTATCCGGGTGCAACCAAACATGATTTTAGACCTTGTTATGGAAAGTGGTTATTTCTGTAGTCAATTGCTGCAATTTGCTGAAAATTGTCCATAATGTCCCTAATCATCTAGTTTGAACAGTTATGTTTAAAACATTGTATCAGGAGTGCAACCAAACATGATTTTAGACCTTGTTTATGGAAAAGTGGTTATTTCTGTAGGTCAATTGCTGCAATTTGCTGAAAATTGTCCATATAATGTCCCTAATCATCTAGTTTGAACAGTTATGTTTAAAACATTGTATCCGGAGTGCAACCAAACATGATTTTAGACCTTGTTTATGGAAAAGTGGTTATTTCAATTGCTGCAATTTGCTGAAAATTGTCCATAATAATGTCCCTAATCATCTAGTTTGAACAGTTATGTTTAAAACATTGTATCCGGAGTGCAACCAAAATGATTTTAGACCTTGTTTATGGAAAAGTGGTTATTTCTGTAGGTCAATTGCTGCAATTTGCTGAAAATTGTCCAAATAATGTCCCTAATCATCTAGTTTGAACAGTTATGTTTAAAACATTGTATCCGGAGTGCAACCAAACATGATTTTAGACCTTGTTTATGGAAAAGTGGTTATTTCTGTAGGTCAATTGCTGCAATTTGCTGAAAATTGTCCATAATAATGTCCCTAATCATCTAGTTTGAACAGTTATGTTTAAAACATTGATCCGGAGTGCAACCAAACATGATTTAGACCTGTTTATGGAAAAGTGGTTATTTCTATTGCTGCTTTTTTTGCTTTTTTGAAAAATTTTGTCATAATGTTATTAATCATTTAGTTTTTTTTTTTACGTTTTTTTTTTGTTTCCATGGCCAAACAAAATTTTTTTTTTTTTTTTTTTATGGAAAAATGGTTTTTTTGTTATTTCAATTGCTGCAATTTGCTGAAAATTGTCCATAATGTCCCTAATCATCTAGTTTGAACAGTTATGTTTAAAACATTGTATCCGGAGTGCAACCAAACATGATTTTAGACCTTGTTTATGGAAAAGTGGTTATTTCTGTAGGTCAATTGCTGCAATTTGCTGAAAATTGTCCATAATAATGTCCCTAATCATCTAGTTTGAACAGTTATGTTTAAAACATTGTATCCGGAGTGCAACCAAACATGATTTAGACCTTGTTTATGGAAAAGTGGTTATTTCTGTAGTCAATTGCTGCAATTTGCTGAAAATTGTCCATAATGTCCCTAATCATCTAGTTTGAACAGTTATGTTTAAAACATTGTATCCGGAGTGCAACCAAACATGATTTTAGACTTGTTTATGGAAAAGTGGTTATTTCTGTAGGTCAATGCTGCAATTTGCTGAAAATTGTCCATAATAATGTCCCTAATCATCTAGTTTGAACAGTTATGTTTAAAACATTGTATCCGGAGTGCAACCAAACATGATTTTAGACCTTGTTTATGGAAAAGTGGTTATTTCTGTAGGTCAATTGCTGCAATTGCTGAAAATTGTCCATAATAATGTCCCTAATCATCTAGTTTGAACAGTTATGTTTAAAACATTGTATCCGGAGTGCAACCAAACATGATTTTAGACCTTGTTTATGGAAAAAGTGGTTCTTTCTATTGCTGCAATTTGCTGAAAATTGTCCATAATAATGTCCCTAATCATCTAGTTTGAACAGTTATGTTTAAAACATTGTATCCGGAGTGCAACCAACATGATTTTAGACCTTGTTTATGGAAAAGTGGTTATTTCTGTAGGTCAATTGCTGCAATTTGCTGAAAATTGTCCATAATAATGTCCCTAATCATCTAGTTTGAAACAGTTATGTTTAAAACATTGTATCCGGAGTGCAACCAAACATGATTTTAGACCTTGTTTATGGAAAAGTGGTTATTTCTGTAGTTCAATTGCTGCAATTTGCTGAAAATGTCCATAATAATGTCCCTAATCATCTAGTTTGAACAGTTATGTTTAAAACATTGTATCCGGAGTGCAACCAAACATGATTTTAGACCTTGTTTATGGAAAAGTGGTTATTTCTGTAGGTCAATTGCTGCAATTTGCTGAAAATTGTCCATAAATAATGTCCCTAATCATCTAGTTTGAACAGTTATGTTTAAAACATTGTATCCGGAGTGCAACCAAACATGATTTTAGACCTTGTTTATGGAAAAGTGGTTATTTCTGTCTCAATTGCTGCAATTTGCTGAAAATTGTCCATAATAATGTCCCTAATCATCTAGTTTGAACAGTTATGTTTAAAACATTGTATCGGAGTGCAACCAAACATGATTTTAGACCTTGTTTATGGAAAAGTGGTTATTTCTGTAGTTCAATTGCGCAATTTGCTGAAAATTGTCCATAATAATGTCCCTAATCATCTAGTTTGAACAGTTATGTTTAAAACATTGTATCCGGAGTGCAACCAAACATGATTTAGACCTTGTTTATGGAAAAGTGGTTATTTCTATTGCTGCAACTTGCTGAAAATTGTCCATAATGTCCCTAATCATCTAGTTTGAACAGTTATGTTTAAAACATTGTATCCGGAGTGCAACCAAACATGATTTTAGACCTTGTTATGGAAAAGTGGTTATTTCTGTAGTTCAATTGCTGCAATTTGCTGAAAATTGTCCATAATAATGTCCCTAATCATCTAGTTTGAACAGTTATGTTTAAAACATTGTATCCGGAGTGCAACCAAACATGATTTTAGACCTTGTTTATGGAAAAGTGGTTATTTCTATTGCTGCAACTTGCTGAAAATTGTCCATAATAAGTCCCTAATCATCTAGTTTGAACAGTTATGTTTAAAACATTGTATCCGGAGTGCAACCAAACATGATTTTAGACCTTGTTTATGGAAAAGTGGTTATTTCTGTAGGTCAATTGCTGCAATTTGCTGAAAATTGTCCATAATAATGTCCCTAATCATCTAGTTTGAACAGTTATGTTTAAAACATTGTATCGGAGTGCAACCAAACATGATTTAGACCTTGTTTATGGAAAAGTGGTTATTTCTGTAGGTCAATTGCTGCAATTTGCTGAAAATTGTCCATAATGTCCTAATCATCTAGTTTGAACAGTTATGTTTAAAACATTGTATCCGGAGTGCAACCAAACATGATTTTAGACCTTGTTTATGGAAAAGTGGTTATTTCTGTAGGTCAATTGCTGCAATTTGCTGAAAATTGTCCATAATGTCCCTAATCATCTAGTTTGAACAGTTATGTTTAAAACATTGTATCCGGAGTGCAACCAAACATGATTTTAGAACTTGTTTATGGAAAAGTGGTTATTTCTGTAGGTCAATTGCTGCAATTTGCTGAAAATTGTCCATAATAATGTCCCTAATCATCTAGTTTGAACAGTTATGTTTAAAACATTGTATCCGGAGTGCAACCAAACATGATTTTAGACCTTGTTTATGGAAAAGTGGTTATTTCTATTGCTGCAATTTGCTGAAAATTGTCCATAATGTCCCTAATCATCTAGTTTGAACAGTTATGTTAAAACATTGTATCCGGAGTGCAACCAAACATGATTTTAGACTTGTTTATGGAAAAGTGGTTATTTCTATTGCTGCAATTTGCTGAAAATTGTCCATAATGTCCCTAATCATCTAGTTTGAACAGTTATGTTTAAAACATTGTATCCGGAGTGCAACCAAACATGATTTTAGACCTTGTTTATGGAAAAGTGGTTATTTCTGTAGTTCAATTGCTGCAATTTGCTGAAAATTGTCCATAATAATGTCCCTAATCATCTAGTTTGAACAGTTATGTTTAAAACATTGTATCCGGAGTGCAACCAAACATGATTTTAGACCTTGTTTATGGAAAAGTGGTTATTTCTGTAGGTCAATTGCTGCAATTTGCTGAAAATTGTCATAATAATGTCCCTAATCATCTAGTTTGAACAGTTATGTTTAAAACATTGTATCCGGAGTGCAACCAAACATGATTTTAGACCTTGTTTATTTAGTTAATTAGGGTAAAGGTATTCAATTGCTGCAATTTGCTGAAAATTGTCCATAATGTCCCTAATCATCTAGTTTGAACAGTTATGTTTAAAACATTGTATCCGGAGTGCAACCAAACATGATTTAGACCTTGTTTATGGAAAAGTGGTTATTTCTGTAGGTCAATTGCTGCAATTTGCTGAAAATTGTCAATAATGTCCCTAATCATCTAGTTTGAACAGTTATGTTTAAAACATTGTATCCGGAGTGCAACCAAACATGATTTTAGACCTTTGTTATGGAAAAGTGGTTATTTCTGTAGTTCAATTGCTGCAATTTGCTGAAAATTGTCCATAATGTCCCTAATCATCTAGTTTGAACAGTTATGTTTAAAACATTGTATCCGGAGTGCAACCAAACATGATTTTAGACCTTGTTTATGGAAAAGTGGTTATTTCTGTAGTTCAATTGCTGCAATTTGCTGAAAATTGTCCATAATAATGTCCCTAATCATCTAGTTTGAACAGTTATGTTTAAAACATTGTATCCGGAGTGCAACCAAACATGATTTTAGACCTTGTTTATGGAAAAGTGGTTATTTCTATTGCTGCAACTTGCTGAAAATTGTCCATAATGTCCCTAATCATCTAGTTTGAACAGTTATGTTTAAAACATTGTATCCGGAGTGCAACCAAAATGATTTTAGACCTTGTTTATGGAAAAGTGGTTATTTCTGTAGGTCAATTGCTGCAATTGCTGAAAATTGTCCATAATAATGTCCTAATCATCTAGTTTGAACAGTTATGTTTAAAACATTGTATCCGGAGTGCAACCAAACATGATTTAGACCTTGTTTATGGAAAAGTGGTTATTTTGTAGTTCAATTGCTGCAATTTGCTGAAAATTGTCCATAATGTCCCTAATCATCTAGTTGAACAGTTATGTTTAAAACATTGTATCCGGAGTGCAACCAAACATGATTTTAGACCTTGTTTATGGAAAAGTTATTTCTGTAGTTCAATTGCTGCAATTTGCTGAAAATTGTCCATAATAATGTCCCTAATCATCTAGTTTGAACAGTTATGTTTAAAACATTGTATCCGGAGTGCAACCAAACATGATTTTAGACCTTGTTTATGGAAAAGTGGTTATTTCTGTAGTTCAATTGCTGCAATTTGCTGAAAATTGTCCATAATAATGTCCTAATCATCTAGTTTGAACAGTTATGTTTAAAACATTGTATCCGGAGTGCAACCAAACATGATTTTAGACTTTGTTATGGAAAAAGTGGTTATTTCTGTAGGTCAATTGCTGCAATTTGCTGAAAATTGTCCATAATAATGTCCCTAATCATCTAGTTGAACAGTTATGTTTAAAACATTGTATCCGGAGTGCAACCAAACATGATTTAGACCTTGTTTATGGAAAAGTGGTTATTTCTATTGCTGCAACTTGCTGAAAATTGTCCATAATGTCCCTAATCATCTAGTTTGAACAGTTATGTTTAAAACATTGTATCCGGAGTGCAACCAAACATGATTTTAGACCTTGTTTATGGGAAAGTGGTTATTTCTGTAGTTCAATTGCTGCAATTTGCTGAAAATTGTCCATAATAATGTCCCTAATCATCTAGTTTGAACAGTTATGTTTAAAACATTGTATCGGGAGTGCAACCAAACATGATTTTAGACCTTGTTATGGAAAGTGGTTATTTCTATTGCTGCAACTTGCTGAAAATTGTCCATAATGTCCCTAATCATCTAGTTTGAACAGTTATGTTTAAAACATTGTATCCGGAGTGCAACCAAACATGATTTTAGACCTTGTTTATGGAAAAGTGGTTATTTTCAATTGCTGCAATTTGCTGAAAATTGTCCATAATAATGTCCCAATCATCTAGTTTGAACAGTTATGTTTAAAACATTGTATCCGGAGTGCAACCAAACATGATTTTAGACCTTGTTTATGGAAAAGTGGTTATTTCTGTAGGTCAATTGCTGCAATTTGCTGAAAATTGTCCATAATAATGTCCCTAATCATCTAGTTTGAACAGTTATGTTTAAAACATTGTATCCGGAGTGCAACCAAACATGATTTAGACCTTGTTTATGGAAAAGTGGTTATTTCTGTAGTTCAATTGCTGCAATTTGCTGAAAATTGTCCATAATGTCCCTAATCATCTAGTTTGAACAGTTATGTTTAAAACATTGTATCCGGAGTGCAACCAAACATGATTTAGACCTTGTTTATGGAAAAGTGGTTATTTCTGTAGGTCAATTGCTGCAATTTGCTGAAAATTGTCCATAATAATGTCCCTAATATCTAGTTTGAACAGTTATGTTTAAAACATTGTATCCGGAGTGCAACCAAACATGATTTTAGACCTTGTTTATGGAAAAGTGGTTATTTCTGTAGTTCAATTGCTGCAATTTGCTGAAAATTGTCCATAATAATGTCCCTAATCATCTAGTTTGAACAGTTATGTTTAAAACATTGTATCGGAGTGCAACCAAACATGATTTTAGACCTTGTTTATGGAAAAGTGGTTATTTCTGTAGGTCATTGCTGCAATTTGCTGAAAATTGTCCATAATAATGTCCCTAATCATCTAGTTTGAACAGTTATGTTTAAAACATTGTATCCGGAGTGCAACCAAACATGATTTTAGACCTTGTTTATGGAAAAGTGGTTATTTCTATTGCTGCAACTTGCTGAAAATTGTCCATAATGTCCCTAATCATCTAGTTTGAAACAGTTATGTTTAAAAACATTGTATCCGGAGTGCAACCAAACATGATTTTAGACCTTGTTTATGGAAAAGTGGTTATTTCTGTAGTTCAATTGCTGCAATTTGCTGAAAATGTCCATAATAATGTCCCTAATCATCTAGTTGAACAGTTATGTTTAAAACATTGTATCCGGAGTGCAACCAAACATGATTTTAGACCTTGTTTATGGAAAAGTGGTTATTTCTATTGCTGCAACTTGCTGAAAATTGTCCATAATGTCCCTAATCATCTAGTTTGAACAGTTATGTTTAAAACATTGTATCCGGAGTGCAACCAAACATGATTTAGACCTTGTTTATGGAAAAGTGGTTATTTCTGTAGGTCAATTGCTGCAATTGCTGAAAATTGTCCATAATAATGTCCCTAATCATCTAGTTTGAACAGTTATGTTTAAAACATTGTATCCGGAGTGCAACCAAACATGATTTTAGACCTTGTTTATGGAAAAGTGGTTATTTCTGTAGGTCAATTGCTGCAATTTGCTGAAAATTGTCCATAATGTCCCTAATCATCTAGTTTGAACAGTTATGTTTAAACATTGTATCGGAGTGCAACCAAACATGATTTTAGACCTTGTTTATGGAAAAGTGGTATTTCTGTAGGTCAATTGCTGCAATTTGCTGAAAATTGTCCATAATGTCCCTAATCATCTAGTTTGAACAGTTATGTTTAAAACATTGTATCCGGAGTGCAACCAAACATGATTTTAGACCTTGTTTATGGAAAAGTGGTTATTTCTGTAGTTCAATTGCTGCAATTTGCTGAAAATTGTCCATAATAATGTCCCTAATCATCTAGTTTGAACAGTTATGTTTAAAACATTGTATCCGGAGTGCAACCAAAATGATTTAGACCTTGTTTATGGAAAAGTGGTTATTTCTATTGCTGCAATTTGCTGAAAATTGTCCATAATGTCCCTAATCATCTAGTTTGAACAGTTATGTTTAAAACATTGTATCCGGAGTGCAACCAAACATGATTTTAGACCTTTTTTATGGAAAAGTGGTTATTTCTATTGCTGCAATTTGCTGAAAATTGTCCATAATGTCCCTAATCATCTAGTTTGAACAGTTATGTTTAAAACATTGTATCCGGAGTGCAACCAAACATGATTTTAGACTTGTTATGGAAAAGTGGTTATTTCTGTAGGTCAATTGCTGCAATTTGCTGAAAATTGTCCATAATGTCCCTAATCATCTAGTTTGAACAGTTATGTTTAAAACATTGTATCCGGAGTGCAACCAAACATGATTTAGACCTTGTTTATGGAAAAGTGGTTATTTCTGTAGGTCAATTGCTGCAATTTGCTGAAAATTGTCCATAATGTCCCTAATCATCTAGTTTGAACAGTTATGTTTAAAACATTGTATCCGGAGTGCAACCAAACATGATTTTAGACCTTGTTTATGGAAAAGTGGTTATTCTGTAGTTCAATTGCTGCAATTTGCTGAAAATTGTCCATAATAATGTCCCTAATCATCTAGTTTGAACAGTTATGTTTAAAACATTGTATCCGGAGTGCAACCAAACATGATTTTAGACCTTGTTTATGGAAAAGTGGTTATTTCTATTGCTGCAACTTGCTGAAAATTGTCCATAATGTCCCTAATCATCTAGTTTGAACAGTTATGTTTAAAACATTGTATCCGGAGTGCAACCAAACATGATTTTAGACCTTGTTTATGGAAAAGTGGTTATTTCTGTAGGTCAATTGCTGCAATTTGCTGAAAATTGTCCATAATAATGTCCCTAATCATAGTTTGAACAGTTATGTTTAAAACATTGTATCCGGAGTGCAACCAAACATGATTTAGACCTTGTTTATGGAAAAAGTGGTTATTTCTGTAGTTCAATTGCTGCAATTTGCTGAAAATTGTCCAATAATGTCCCTAATCATCTAGTTTGAACAGTTATGTTTAAAACATTGTATCCGGAGTGCAACCAAACATGATTTTAGACCTTGTTTATGGAAAAGTGGTTATTTCTGTAGGTCAATTGCTGCAATTTGCTGAAAATTGTCCATAATAATGTCCCTAATCATCTAGTTTGAACAGTTATGTTTAAAACATTGTATCGGAGTGCAACCAAACATGATTTTAGACCTTGTTTATGGAAAAGTGGTTATTTCTGTAGTCAATTGCTGCAATTTGCTGAAAATTGTCCCAAAATGTCCCTAATCATCTAGTTTGAACAGTTATGTTTAAAACATTGTATCCGGAGTGCAACCAAACATGATTTAGACCTTGTTTATGGAAAAGTGGTTATTTCTGTAGTTCAATTGCTGCAATTTGCTGAAAATTGTCCATAATGTCCCTAATCATCTAGTTTGAACAGTTATGTTTAAAACATTGTATCCGGAGTGCAACCAAACATGATTTTAGACCTTGTTTATGGAAAAGTGGTTATTTCTGTAGGTCAATTGCTGCAATTTGCTGAAAATTGTCCATAATAATGTCCCTAATCATCTAGTTTGAACAGTTATGTTTAAAACATTGTATCCGGAGTGCAACCAAACATGATTTTAGACCTTGTTTATGGAAAAAAGGTTATTTCTGTAGTTCAATTGCTGCAACTTGCTGAAAATTGTCCATAATAATGTCCCTAATCATCTAGTTTGAACAGTTATGTTTAAAACATTGTATCCGGAGTGCAACCAAACATGATTTAGACCTTGTTTATGGAAAAGTGGTTATTTCTATTGCTGCAACTTGCTGAAAATTGTCCATAATGTCCCTAATCATCTAGTTTGAACAGTTATGTTTAAAACATTGTATCAGGAGTGCAACCAAACATGATTTTAGACCTTGTTTATGGAAAAGTGGTTATTTCTGTAGTTCAATTGCTGCAATTTGCTGAAATTGTCCATAATAATGTCCCTAATCATCTAGTTTGAACAGTTATGTTTAAAACATTGTATCCGGAGTGCAACCAAACATGATTTTAGACCTTGTTTATGGAAAAGGGTTATTTCTGTAGGTCAATTGCTGCAATTTGCTGAAAATTGTCCATAATAATGTCCTAATCATATAGTTTGAACAGTTATGTTATAAAACATTGTATCCGGAGTGCAACCAAACATGATTTAGACCTTGTTTATGGAAAAGTGGTTATTTCTATTGCTGCAACTTGCTGAAAATTGTCCATAATGTCCCTAATCATCTAGTTTGAACAGTTAGTTTAAAACATTGTATCCGGAGTGCAAACAAACATGATTTTAGACCTTGTTTATGGAAAAGTGGTTATTTCTGTAGTTCAATTGCTGCAATTTGCTGAAAATTGGTCCATAATAATTCCCTAATCATCTAGTTAAAACAGTTATG
>NW_023494061.1:0-66911 GCF_013265735.2 Oncorhynchus mykiss | reverse complement strand
GGGGGAGGGAGGGAGGGAGGAGGGAGGGAGGGAGGAGGGAGGGAGGGAGGGAGGAGGGAGGGAGGGAGGGAGGGAGGGGGGGAGGGAGGGAGGGAGGGAAAGGAAGGAGGGGAGAAAAACACAAAACCACATGTGTGTGCACGATGTGTGTGTGTGTGTGTGTGTGTGTGTGTGTTGTGTGTGTGTGTGGTGTGTGTATGTGATATATATATATATATATATATATATATATATATATATATATATATGTGTGCGTATGTACTGTGTGTGTGTAAGTGTGTGTATGTATGAATGAATGAAGCATACGTGGGTGGGTGTGTGTGTGATGTGTACGGTGTATGTGTGTGTGTGTGATGTGTGATGTGTACTCATCCATATTTAACGACTACTGCCTGCGATAACGGGAATAAGCAATTGCTGGATCTCAAAGCCTTTCTAAGGCAAACAATTCAGGGTGACGGGGCTGATGGGAATTGGAAGTGTGCCCAAGGAGTCATTCAGAAACACACAACTGGGAAATCCCTAGGAATGACTGGAGAAAGCCCCTTTGAGGATTTCATATATTAACATTAACATTAACACACACACACACACAACCAAGGCTGCCGGAACCGCAGTCAACTTCCTCCTCTTAGCGTTGCCATACCAACCAACTCTCAAGTCTCTGACCTCTTCCCCCTTTTCTGTCTTTGTTCTACCTCTCAATCATTCATTTCTTTTTCCACAAGTGTTCTCCACAGTACACACACACACACACACACACACACACACACACGCACACACACGATTCAGTGAGGGGGAAACAGTCGTAACACAACGGCATTATCCACAGGTATTAACCAGGTGTCTAACATGTCCAACAGATGACCAATGTGAAACCAACACTTCCAGCTAAGTGACTCACACAGTAATTACAAATACCTAAATCCTTTCTTCATTTTCTCGTTTAATCTAAACTCTCTAATCCCTCGTTCATTGGGGTGCTTCACCTTCACATGGCTTTCACCTATTAAGTCAGATCTGGGACGTACTTCAAGGAAGATAGGAAGGAAGGAAGGAAAAAAAAATAAGTCTATTTTAAAAGTATTAGGGTTAGGTGTTAGGTTTAGGGCTACAATTAGGGTTAGTGGTTAGGTTTAGGGCTACAATTAGGGTTAGGGGTTAGGTTAAGGGTTAGGAGTTAGGGGTTAAGAGTTAGGGAAAATAGAATTTTGAATGGGAATCAATTGTTTGGTCCCCTCAAGGATAGTGAAACAAATGTGTGGTGGGAGGATCCTGTTCTGGTAATAAAGCTGTATGATCTGGATGTGCTACATGCGTAAAAACACAGTGGAATTGTGTGTGTGTGTGTGTATGTATGTGTACAGTATGTATGTATGTATGTATGTATGTACAGTATGTATGTATGTATGTATGTATGTATGTATGTATGTATATGTTGAGGGTTTACACCCTGTATGTGTTACCATACAATGATCTTCTCCTCCAAGGAGAGAGAAAAGAGGACGTGAGGAGTACGCAATTGAGATCTGGCACAGCCAGATGAGGACTGGCCACGCCTCAGAGCCTGGCTCCTCTCAAGGGTTTCCTCCTAGCCACTGTGCTTCTCCATCTGCATTGCTTGCTGTTTGGGGTTTGAGGCTGGGTTTCTGTATAAGCACTTTGTGGACAACTGCTGTGTAAAAAGGGCTTTATAAATACATTTGATTTATTGATTGATCTTCCCCAAGACCTTAAAGGAATCAAGCGTAGGGACACACAAAACACACTTCAAGCACACACACGCTTAATCACAGCCCACACCCACAATTACACTCCAATACTGCATACACACATGAATACCACACACACACCTCTCCTGGTTTCTCAAGGGGGGTTTATGCGGTGGAGCACGTGTTAGTGCTAAGGCCAGCTGGTGCAGTAATGACACGCTCCACTGTGGCGTCTATGAGTCATCGGTCGACCCGATTGGTCCATGGGAATGAACGGATGCTCACCGACACACACACACAGCATATATATGAAAGCACACACACAAAGCCTGCACCCTCACACAGTGCCCCAGAGTTGGCCCCCTGTCTCTGTAGTCACCATTCATTATCCTGCTGCTGATCTCACCTGACAGACACATGGGTCATTCAGCTACAGAGTCCTGTACAGACCCTCTCCTCTCCTCCTCTCCCCTTCCTCTCCTCCTCTCTTCCCTTTTCCTCTCCCCTTCCTCCTCTCCCTCTCCTCCTCTCTTCCACTCCTCCTCTTTTCCTTTCCTCCTCTCTTCGAGGCCTGATAAGTGCCCTAGCCCATAGGCCCCTCTTCTGTTCCCTCTTTCATCCTTTCCTCTCTACTCCCCCTCTCTTCCTGAGTTACAATGACTCACATACAAGGATCCAAATGTTTAGCACCCCCCTTCACATTTACTCATTGACAATGGGTTTACACTGCAAAAAAATGTGCTTGAAATGAAATCTTGTAACTACTAATACTCCATGGGTTCATGCCCTCTTGTCCAATACCTGACCCTCTGATATATCAGAGGAGCAATGAGACTATAGATCACTGATATTACCCTGACACCACACCCAGTGCATTACGCTCACGTCCACAAATGACAGACAGAGACCGCAGAGTACCCATCATAGTTACAGATGTAGGATCTTAATTGATCGCCCTGTTTGCAGGAGAACTTTTCAGCATTGCAGGAAATGTAAAACATGTAGTGTATGAGGTTGAAAAAGGTTCTGAAGTTGGTCATTTCCACTTTGAAAAACAAAGAAAGTCCACATGTCCTGTTGCTGTAGGAATATTTCCCTGCTGTAACAAACTGCCTTAATGTAATTTGCATTTTGTTGTGTTACAACCTGAATTTAAAATGGATTAAATTGCAATGTTTTTATCAATGACCTACACAAAACACCCCATCATGTCAAAGTGGAATTATGTTTTTCGAAATGTTTACAAATTAATAAACATGAAAAGCTGAAATGTCTTAGTCAATAAGTATTCAACCCCTTTGTTATGGCAAATTACGTTCAGGAGTAAAAATGTGATTAACAAGTCCCATGATAAGTTGCATGAACTCGCTGTGTGCAATAATAGTGTTAAACATGATTTTGAATGACTACCTCATCTCTGTACCCCACACATACAGATAATTGTAAGGTCCCGCAGTTGAACAGTGAATTCCAAACACAGATTCAACCACAAGACCACGGAGGTTTTCCAATGCCTCACAAAGAAGGGCACCTATTGCTAGATAGGTACAAATAAAAAAAAAACAGATTGAATATCCGTTTGAGCATGATGCAGTCATTAATTACACTTTGGACGGTGTTTCAAAATGCCCAGTCACTACAAAGATACAGGCGTCCTTCCTAACTCAGTTGCCGGAGAGGAAGGAAACCGCTCAGGGATTCACCTTGAGGCCAATGGGGACTTTAAAACAGTTCAATAGCTGTTAAACTGAGGATGGATCAACAACATTGTAGTTACTCCACAATATGAACCTAAATGACAGAGTGAAAAGAAGGAAGCCCGTACAGAATACATGCATCCTGTTTGCAACAAGGCACTGAAGTAAAACTGCAAAAATGTGGCAAAGCAATTAACTTTTTGTCCTGAATACACAGTGTTAAGTTTGAGGAGAAATCCATTACAACCCATTACTGAGTACCACTCAGTTTAAAGCATAGCGGTCGCTGCATCACTTACATTTTAGTCATTTGCAAGCACCATCCTCTACCAACTGAGCCAGACGTGACCACCATGTTATGGGTATGCTTGGAATGGTTAAACACCTAGATAAATCCTAGAAGAAAACCTGGTTCAGTCTGGTTTCCACCAGACACTGGGAGATGAATTCACCTTTCAGCAGGACAACCTAAAACACAAGACCAAATCTACACTGGCGTTGCTTAACAAGAAGACAGTGAATGTTCCTGAATGGCCGAGTTACAGTTGGTAAGACTTGAAAGTGGTTTTCTAGCAATGATCAACAGCACATTTGACAGAGCTTGAAGAATTTAGGAAATAACAAAGGGTAAATGTTGTACAATCCAGGTGTGTAAAGCTCTTAGAGACATACCAGAAAAACTCACAGCTGTAATCTCTGCCAATGGTGATTCTAACATGTATTGACTCAGGGATGTAAATACGTCCATTTCTACATTCATTTTCAACAAACGTGCCAACATTTTTTTAAATATATGTTTTCACTGTCATTATGGGCTATTGTGTGTAGATGGGTGAGAAACAAAATCGATTTATTTCATTTAAATTCAGGCTGTAACAACATGTGGAACAAGTCAAGGTGTATGAATACTTTCTGAAGGCACTGTATGTCCCTACAGCAATCTATTATCACCATCCATAACTCAGGTGTGTGTGGTCTGGTCTCCAGACACAGAGACACTGTGTGTGTGTGTGTGTGTGTGTGGTGTGTGTTGTGTGTGTGTGTGTGTGTGTGTGTGTGTGTTGTGTGTTTGAGAGAGGTAGGGGGAATCCTATCCCTAATAGGATTCTGGTAATAAAGCTGTGTGGCCTGGATGCTCCGCATGTTAAACACAGAGAAAGTGTATGTGTGTTTGTAAGTGTGCATGTGTGTGTTCTCCTGGGCCGTGTCACCATGTGCATGTGTGTGTTCTCCTGGGCCGTGTCACCATGTGTGTGTTCCTCCTGGGCCGTGTCACCATATGCAGGTGTGCCTTACTAGCCACAGATGTAGCACTGATGACTCCTATTGAATCCATCCGATTTGTGACGCCCCTAATACTGCCTCCATCTTGGACCGGGCCAATGCTGAACATGAAACAGCTTATCATCAACACATAATACCAATAACAATATTTAGATTTTAGAATACCATGTGTTAAGGAACCCCTCACCTGTCTTCCTTCTGGAGGCTTCTGGAACTTTCCCCTCCCAGTCCATCCTCTCAGCCCCAGCCTTCCTGTGTTTCCCAGCCGCAGTAGGTGATGCCCAGAATATGTAATATCTAACTCCTGAATAAAACATCTTTCATGGCCTGAATACTGATGTTATGGGGGGAGGGGGAGAGGGAGAGACGGAGGAGAAAGAGAGAGCTGCTATATCTGCCTCCGACCAAACTGCCTAGTTTATTGTCCAGGCGTCATCACTCTCCAAGACAGGGACGGGGAAATACAAAGGAATGAATGAGTGATGACTGGCCGTGACTGTTGCCGTCAGCTCATAGAACTACACTCTCCGGTAACACTTTCAGCCTACAGTCATTATGACGAGAGAGGATAGTTTTTTAAAAGTGTCCCTTTCAATGGTCAGTCATTCACAAACACAGAGAGAACTTAGAACAGTAGGCTAATTAGTGGAATTAAGCTGTTCACTAATCAGTGTCCATGTCACCATTCATTGTCTCTCTCTAGGCATTAGTTGCCTAGCTACGGGGCGTTCTAACCCAGGGCAAGGGATTAGGATTATCGGGAGTGGTTCTGTGGATGTCATCTATTAACCTCTATAATACTGATCCAGAGTCAGCCCAGCGCACTACCCGTTCTCTGTATTTGACAAGCTCAGCTCACTCAATACCCTAATGGACTGGGCCTGTACTCACAAAGCGTTTCAGAGTACGAGTGCTGATCCAGAATGTAAGCTGATTTCTTGGGATGTCTCCTGATCTGACAAACAGCGCTGTAGCTCTGCTACTTTCCATAGGCGGATGCATAGGATTGAGACGCAAACAATGTGAAAAATACATATCTAGCTAAACTGACAGATTCATTTTGATTATGTTACTTAGGATGTACTCTAGGGGGTTTTAAACAGATCATTACACAGCTCCACATTGTGTTGGGACAATAAAAGGCTGCTTCCAACCTTGTTTTGGAGAATTTGGCAGTACGTCAACTGGCCTCAACCCCAGACCATGTATAATCACACCAGTCCAGGACCTCCACGTCCGGCTTCTTCACCGGTGGGATCATCTGAGATCAGCCACCCGGACAGCTGATGAAACTGTGGGTTTGCACAACCAAATAATTTTCTGCGCACAAACATCTCAGGGAAGCTCATCGGTGCACCCGTCAACAACCAAAGTACTTTTGAGCAAATACACTCCAAGAAGTGGTACTGTAAGTAAAACACAGTACATCCTGAGGGGAGGAATTGGCAGGCAAATATCCAGAGTAATATAGAGGTACTTTGAAGAAGAAAATAAAGCTCAGATGAAAGGAGGGGTAAGGAATATGTTCAGGTTTCTGGAATGATGAGAGGATCCAGTGTACAGCACCACTTCTGCTGCACTGCAGAACTACATTTAAATTGGCCAGGACTACCCTCACACACACCCCCACGCACCAAGGAACGAACACACACACCCACGCACCAAGGACTACCCTCACACACACCCCCACGCACCAAGGAACGAACACACACACCCACGCACCAAGGAACGAACACACACACCCACGCACCAAGGAACGAACACACACACCCACGCACCAAGGAACGAACACACACACCAAGGAACGAACACACACACCCACGCACCAAGGAACGAACACACACACACACCCACGCACCAAGGAACGAACACACACACCCACGCACCACGGAACGAACACACACACCCACGCACCACGGAACGAACACACACACCCACGCACCAAGGAACGAACACACACACCCACGCACCAAGGAAAGAACACACACACCCACGCACCACGGAACGAACACACACACCCACGCACCAAGGAACGAACACACACACCACGCACCAAGGAACGAACACACACACCCACGCACCAAGGAACGAACACACACACACACCCACGCACCAAGGAACAAACACACACACACACCCACGCACCAAGGAACAAACACACACACACACACACACCCACGCACCAAGGAACGAACACACACACACACCCACGCACCAAGGAACGAACACACACACACACCCACGCACCAAGGAACGAACACACACACACACCCACGCACCAAGGAATGAACACACACACACACCCACGCACCAAGGAATGAACACACACACACACCCACGCACCAAGGAAACGAACACACACACACACCCACGCACCAAGGAACGAACACACACACACACCCACGCACCAAGGAACGAACACACACACACACCACGCACCAAGGAACGAACACACACACACACCCACGCACCAAGGAACGAACACACACACCCACGCACCAAGGAACGAACCACACCCACGCACCAAGGAACGAACACACACACCCACGCACCAAGGAACGAACACACACACCCACGCACCAAGGAACGAACACACACACATTGTCGGCTAGTCCATTCTAGGACAATTCAATTGACAAATCTACCATTCTCCACTCTAACAGAACAATATCCATGCATCCTTGGTCTTCGGGTGCTTTAGCCCGAGAGTATTCACTGAAGCTCAGTACAGGAAGTAAAGGCAGCATTGGAGATTCATAGCTACTCGCCACCATCTCTCACTATAACAGTCTTTTCCCAAATCAATACAACCGCTGTAAAGGCATTTACTCCACCCATCAATAACTGAGTAATGGACTTTTGCCAGTGGTGCAAATAAACAATATCTTCCTATGAGCTCAGAAGAAAAACAAAATCAACCAGGAAATAGACCAAGATTGAAGGGTGAGAAAGTGTTAGTCGTTGCGTAACGTCTCATTGATGAAGGTATATTGAGCTGGTTTCAGGAGCAATACAGATTTCTTCATGAGGCAGTTCTAGTGTAAGACTATTAGGCAGTGTGTGTGTGTGTGTGTTAGCTTATTAGGGCAGCGCTGAAGTGAGAATCCAGTCAGTGAAAGATGACTATAGAGATTGTGCCGTGTGTGTAGGTACATCGGGTGTTTGGGACTTGATCCTCTCAGCTACTGTTCTCTTCTTTGTTCCCCTGCCTACAGTATTTTGGCATGAGTCCTGCCTTTCCCACCATCTCCCTTTATTTCTCTCTCTCCACCCCTCTCGCCCTATCCCTCCCTCTTATCTCCCAGATGGATCGGTTCTCCCCTGCACTGCACTGCAGTATACATGACTAGGAGCAGCAGAATGAGAAAGAGGAAGGAGAGGCAGACCAGATGACTCACCCTCTCCTCTCACAATCTGCGGCCCTACAGGCCCCTAGGCAGGCTGCAGCCACATCCAGGGAGTCCAACGCTGCTGCCATACACACACACACACACACACTACTAAATCAGCAATCACAATGGATGCACACATCTCTCACTATAATGGATGCACACCAAGCACACAGAACACTACTAAATCCATCACAACGGATGCACCATTCCTGAAGTAGACATATCCTAAAGCCTCTCCCCACAACGCCTCTCTCTCCTCAACTACATCCATACCAAAGACACCAAGCTAAATGTTATACGTTGCTGCATTACTATGGTCAGGTGGATTATACCGTGGTCCTGAATCCACAGCTACATCTTCCTGAGCTGAAAGGGATTCCCATGTACTGAGTGACCCTGGTCTGCAGTGCTAGAGGCAGCCTTTGGACTGTTCTAATGATGACAGCTAATGACGCGTGTCCTCCAGACACTGTTGATGTACATGGTGTTTGTACCCTCTTCCAACTCGGCACAGACACAGCAAACACACACAGGCTGAATATGATTGTGTTTGTTTGTGTGTGGCCTTGCTGCAGGGACTGCTTGCTACTACAGTGGATGGATTCTCTCCCTCTGCAACAAGCCATGGAAAGGGGATTTTCAAGTGAACCGAAGTGAAGAGCAGTCGTGGATGTTTTGTCTCGCTGGCCTCTTGGAGACGGGCCCTTTATACTCTAATCAGACGGCACAAATGTTCTGGAAACACCAGCCTGAGAGGCTGAGAGGAAGACAACAGTTGCTACATAATGTCAGAGACATTATCAGTGTGCCCTCGGCTCAGGGTGGCGTCTACCGGTCACCATAACATTCAACACTGGCAGATGTTTGATACGGGCAGTTCAACAGGTCAAAGGTAGAACATCAGTACTTTGTTACAGTAGATCAAATACAAGGGAAACAATCATTCAATACAATCATCAATGCCTTTGTCATCTCTCCCATCTATGGTAAACAGCACTCAGATTCATCTTCTTCCTTTAAATAACCACTTTACACCAATCAACAAGAGATCAATGGACACTACCAATCTTCTGATTGGCAGGGAAATGTGAATGACAGGAGGCAGAGCAAATGCCTTTAAGGGACACCTGTCACAATGCCCAACGTTGTAAGCTCTGCAATAGTCTATATGCCGGGGAGCTAGGGTCAGTCTGTTATGTCTGTTGGAATTCTCCCGTCTTATCTGGTGTCCTGTGTGAATTTAAGTAAGCCCCCTCTAATTCTCTCCCCCTCCCCTCCTGGCAGGACCATGCCTCAGGACTACCTGGCCTGATGACTACTTGCTGTCCCCAGTCAACCTGGTCACGCTGCTGCTCCAGTTTCAACTGTTCTGCCTGCAGCGATAGAACCCTGAACTGTTCACTGGACGCGCTACCTTGTCCCGCACCGGCTGTTTAGGACTCGCTCTCTACCGCACCTGCTCTTTAGGACTCGCTCTCTACCGCACCTGCTGTCTTGACCTCTGAATGCTCGGGTATGAAAAGCCAACTGACATTTACTCCTGAGGTACTGACTGACCTGTTACACCCTCTACAACCACTGTGATTATTATTTGACCCTGCTGGTCATCTTTGAACATCTTGAAGAACAATCTGGCCTAAATGGTCATGTACTCTTATAATCTCCACCCGGCACAGCCAGAAGAGGACTGGCCACCCCTCAGAGCCTGGTTCCTCTCTAGGTTTCTTCCTAGGTTCATGCCTTTCTAGGGAGTTTTTCCTAACCACCGTGCTTCTACATCTACTTCGTTATTAAAGATTAGTGCAGAGGTAATCTTAAGTGTACAAAAGTCATGCAAGACCGAAAGGTTTTAAAAATGCTGCACACACTTCAGAAAGAAAGAGAGAGGAGAGAGAGAGAGAGAGAGAGAGAGAGAGGCAGAAAGAGAGAGGAGGCAGAGAGAAAGAGAGACTTCTCTTCTAATAGACTACAGACCATCTCTAATTAGAAGAATTGCGGCTAGATGGGACCGACTTATTTTCTCCCTGAAGGGGGAACTACTGTACAACACAAAAGAGACAGAAGAAGAAGTAGGAAATAACCACTGCTGTAGTTTCTCAATTCCTCTTGCACATAACCTTGCCTCATGTGTTCATGCTGTTCTGATACCATATCTGCATGATGATGGCAGCTGTAGTCTAGAACAGATAGTATTCAGTTACAGCTCTTCCCACGCTGGACTGACCGAGATAAGAGGTTGAATGCACCTCCACGTATTATGGAGAGATGTCTCTGTCTCGGTCACACACACACACCCAACCTTTCCAAAACAAAACCCCACACGTTGCTTCATGCTGGTACCTGTTCTCCACCCTGGGATAAACACGGCCATGTTTTACACCTGTCCATAGGAGTTACAGAAACACCACCCACCGGTCCTTTATTTGGAGATGTGGAGTTAGTAATAAAGCCATCATCAAAATGACTATCAATCTCTCTACTCATCATAATCGTCTTGTAGTTGTCATCTATGCTATTCTGATAACTACCATGTGATGGGGGAGCATAGAAATAGAACCTGTCATAGATATGAATTCTGTCATTCAATTTCTATGTGGGGAAATATGTCTGATGTCTTCCACTGACCTGGTTCAGTAGCTCTTAGTGCCACCTGATATCCATAGAGAAACTGCAGCATCATATCTCAGGAATACACACACACACACACAGACCAGACAGACCAGACAGACACATCTGCTCGCTCGCTGTCTTGCTGCGGTCTATCTGTACCACAGTAGCTCTCAGAAGAAGAAAGCACAAGAGGCTTGAATCATTTATCAGACACAGCAGTGGAGTGAAGAAATGCTGCTTCATTAAGAACAGTGACTTAACACACAACGCTCTACTTTAACCTCTACTGAACAGAGACCTCCATGCTATTTTACTCCTGTTCTCACCCATGTAGCTAAGCCAACCATATTAGCCAGTAGAATAACCTGCCATGTAATAGGGTATAAGAAGATTACAGTAGCCATATAGCTTAGAATCACCAATGTCGACAGCATTAAATCAACTAAATGTGTCGGCGGCCCGAGTTTCCCTTCTGACATTTATCTAAAACATCCATTTCTGTACAGCCAAAGACCTAAAGACACTTTCTGAAGTTCCCCATTTCCTCTCCTCCTTCCCACACTCTCTCTTTCTCCCTCCCCCAGCAGTAGATGTTTTTGAAGGTATTTTTAGTTACCTGTTGGCAGACTGTTAGTCTGGCTAAGACCTAACTCTCAAAGTCCTCCTTCGGATGTTAGAGCTTGGAGTGGCTCTTTCATGTTGTCAGCACGATGTGTTTATAATGAAGGAGGTCTGTGATTTTCCTGGTTGGTTCTCCTCCATGTCTTTCTGACTTATGGACAACCACACAGGCCCCGAGCTCCGCCCCCTTCCATTACTACTGTTGGATTTTCATATCCATACATTTGAGAGAACCAATCAAACACATCACTCAAATTCTGAGACAAAATTGCATTAACAAACGGCCTCTAGACCAGTGTGTCACAGCTCTCCCCGTGCTGTGATTCACGTGGGTCGCGTCAGCCAGGCTAGTGTCAGCCAGGCTAGTGTCAGCCAGGCTCGTGTCAGCCAGGCTCGTGTCAGCCAGGCTCGTGTCGGCCAGGCTAGCAGACTATTACCATTAGATGCAATGTACTACGGAGCTACCATGGGCTAAAAACAGAACGTCACAACCAATGTTCTGAGGAGGGCATGTTCTGGTGAAGAAGAGGGTTTCCCCTCTAGCATAACAGAACATGGGGTAGACCAGGGGCTACCCTTGCAGCATTGGGGGACATCCAGCATGCGCCACATCTATTTCTATGGGTACAGGCACTGTTCATGACACAAACTGTTCACACTCCTCTTGGTGGTGGAGAGAATTTTGCAAGTTTAAAGCTTATTGTCTTGCAATTCTATACATTTTGCCATGTCCAATGTGTATTCATGTGATATTTGAGTGACTAAAAAATGACAACAATATCTACGGGCTAAAAACCTAAATTAAAAAAACAGCTGATATGGCCGACTGATCTGGACATTTATAAATAGCTCTCGAAGTAATGACATGACTTACATGACACGAGGAAGTGATGATGCACTACCCAATTTAGAAATTGCACCTTGTGCATTCTACTAATCTACTAGCCTAGTTCATGCGTTTGCCCCACAACAAACGTTAGCCTAGTTCATGTGTTTGCCCCACAACAAACGTTAGCCTAGTTCATGTGTTTGCCCCACAACAAACGTTAGCCTAGTTGATGTGGGTAGCTGTGGATAAGCAGTAGTCTATGACGTGTGAGAGTCAATCATGCCATGGCTAACATTCAGTATGGGGCCTCTCATCCTACCATGGGAATATAAGCCTGACATTTGGAGAGCATCTGTTCTCCTCCACACTAACTGATGCTTCTGACTCATAGCTCTCCTTCTTTGTCCCTCTATCCCTCTCTCCATTCCTTCTTCCTCTTTCACTAAGGACAAAGTCGACGGATGGCGTAACACACACACTGTTCTCTAGAAATACTCTAAATAACACAACCAATTTGGAGAAAAACATCCTCGGCGTGAGTCATCCTAATTGCTTCCCAAATCAAAAGACGTAATACAGTCATGTTTCCCAGTGAGCAGGAGAGACTATTTCTCATTGCACCTTATAAACTTCTCTAGAGAAATGTCTCATTTCAACTTATAAAGCTGGATTCATGTCCAGTGAAGGGATGGAGGGAGACTTGGTTGCTTTAACCTTCATGCCCCGTGCTTCCCTCTCCTCTCTCACCAATATTAAATGGACTGCATTGCAGTTGCCCTTGTACAGTGCGTGCGAGAGAGATTGTGTAAGAGAGTGAACAGTGTGTGTGTGTACACAACTGTTTAAGTGTGTGTACTAAATCCCTCAGTGAAACCAGCAGCTTTTTATGGCCAGTTGTTCCCCACAGAGCCCTGGCCCATAAAGCCTGAGTGAAGAAGGGATAATGCACAGCGTGCAGGAGGGGAATGGAACATAAAATATACACCGCAAAGCATCTGCTACATAATCACACAGGCAAGGCAGGGTCTGATGGGTAATTAGCCGTTAGCATTAGCTCTGGTCAATGTCGGGTCAGTTGAGATTCCCGGGACATCCAGTACAATAATGTTCTGGATCATTGCATCTGTTAGAACTGATTTCAGATCAGGTCACTGGACCTTAACCATTATGAGCCAAAGCCACAAAAGGTGACCCTGGATCAGATGTAAACCTTCAAAGGAACAACATACACTTTTGACCTTTTAGAGATGGATGCTTTGTCTTGTAACCAGAACGACCACATATTAAAAACATATACCAAATCAAATGACATCTGATTGGTCACATACACATGGTTAGCAGGTGGTAATGCAAGTGTAGCGAATGCTTCTAGTTCCGACAGTGCAGTAATAACTAACAAGTAATCTAACAATTCCACAACAACTACCTAATACACACATATGTAAAGGGGTGAATGAGAATATTTACATATAAATATATGGATGAGCGGCATAGGCAAGGTGCAATAGATGGTATAAAATACAGTATATGCATGTGATATGAGTACGTAAGATATGTAAACATTATTAAAGTGGCATTATTTAAAGTGACTAGTGATTAATTTATTAAAGTGGCCAGTGATTGGGTCTCAATGTAGGCAGCAGCTTCTCTGAGTTAGTGATGACTGTTTAGCAGTTTGATGGCCTTGAGATAGAGACTGAAAAACAGCTTCTCGGTCCCAGCTTTGATGCACCTGTACTGACCTCACCTTCTGGATAGTAGCAGTGTGAATAGGCAGTGGCTCGGGTGGTTGTTGTCCTTGATGATCTTTTTGGCTGTCCTGTGACATCGGGTCCTGTAGGTGTCATGGAGGGCAAGTAGTCCGTTGTGCAGACCTCACTACCCTCTGGAGAGCCTTACGGTTGTGGCGGAGCAGTTGCCGTACCAGGCTGTGATACAGCCCGACAGGATGTTCTCGATTGTGCATCTAAAAGTTTGTGAGGGTTTTGGGTGACAAGCCAAATTTCTTCAGCCTCCAAGGTTGAAGAGGCGCTGTTGCGTCTTCTTCACCACGCTGTCTGTGGGGGGTGGAACATTTCAGTTTGTCTGTGATGTGTACGCCGAGGAACTTTAAAAACTTTCCACCTTCTCCCCTGCTGTCCCTTCTATGTGGATAGAGGGGTGCTCCCTCTGCTATTTCCTGAAGTCCCACGATCATCTCCTTTGTTTTGTTGACGTTGAGTGAGAGGTTGTTTTCCTGACACCACACTCCGAGTGCCCTCACCTCCTCCCTGTAGGCCGTCTCGTCGTTATTGGTAATCAAGCCCACTGCTGTTGTGTCGTCTGCAAACTTGACGAATCAGTTGGTGGCGTGAGTGGCCACGCAGTCGTGGGTGAACAGGGACTACAGGTGTACAGTGTTGAGGGTCAGCCAAGTGGAGACCCCACCCATAAGCCCCTCCTCCCTCCTTAGGCCTGTTCATCCACCCATCTTCCCCACTGATCTCCTCTGTCAGGGGACAGGCATAACATTTGCTCTCAGATGAATAGAGGGAGCCCTGCTGTCACTGCCTGGGAGACTGAGTGCAGCATGCAGAGTGTGTGTGTGTGTGTGTGTGCGTGTGTGTGTGTGTGTAAAGGCAGATAGCAGGAGAGAGCTCCTCCTATACCTCTTGGGGTTTATACACTCATACACTCATATTGGCAAGCAGCATACTGCACCCTGCATCCCACTGCTGGCTTGCTTCTGAAGCTAAGCAGGGTTGGTCCCTGGATGGGAGAACAGATGCTGCTGGAAGTGGTGTTGGAGGGCCAGTAGGAGGCACTCTTTCCTCAGGTCTAAGAACTATCCCAATGCCCCAGGGCAGTGATTGGGGACATTGCCCTGTGTAGGGTGCCATCTTTTGGATGGGATATTAAACTTGTGTCCTGACTCTCTGTGGTCACTAAAGATCCCTGGTGTCCTGGCTACATTAACATCATGCCATCATGGCCATCTAATCATCCACAGCTTTCAATTGGCTCGTTCATCCCCCTCCTCTCCCCTGTAAGTATTCTCCAGGTCGTTGCTGTAAATGAGAATGTGTTCTCAGTCAACTTACCTGGTAAAATAACAGTAATACATTAAATATAGGCCCATTGCTGTAAAGACCAACGATGTATGACTACATCTGTATGTCTATGGTGACACATACACACAGTCTCTGGGTGCTCCGAGGTCAAATCTAAGGGAGAGAAAAGGTTTCCCACGGTGACAGTGACAGACAGCTCCCTCCTTCAGGTGTCTTGACCACAACTACATCACTATTCTACCCAGACATGGCTTGGCTACTTCTACCACAAGGATATTTGTACAACTCACTGTTCCTCAAAGTAGTAGTACATATACTCTGACAGGTTGAAACGGCCTTATGATACATTAGAAACCATTAACTTGCATCATTCATTGGTAACACATTGCATGTGGCGTAACAGTTATGGGACACAATGTTCAAAGTGTATTGAACATGAACTGAATGTTGAGATCGAAGCAGCTGACATTCAATGACCTGTTGCTGTGCATTTGGCAGTATTCATTGACTGTATGATTCAGTCATTGTCTTTGCTTGTCTCTTAACAAGTGACTGCACATACAATATTACTGAATTGACTGTCAGCTGATGACTAATGTCATGTGTGTGTGTGGGGGGTGTGTGTGTGTGTAGTGTACTAAACCAGTGTGAGAGAGGACAGAGGCCTTGTTTAGACTTGACAGTTCATGCCGTGTTAGTGTTCTGATCATAGAGTTCTGATCATGGAGTTCCGAACGCGTCAGGCATCTACATGAAACATGTCTAGCGTGTCCACAGTGTGTCTGGATTCCCTTTTCCAGCGCTATATTCAAATGCCAGTATTCACTCTACAAAACGGTGGAATAGGCTAAATATGATAACACAACAACTGATGTCAGCTGCTAACTACCGTAGCAAACTAGCCAGCTAACCTCTGTAGCTAGCCTGCAAGCTAGCAAACAAACACTACAGGGATTGCAAACAGGTTAGCAGAACTACCAAACAAAAAATAGTTTTTCTAAATATTAGCTAGCTGGCTAACATTTATAAGGCCAGCAAACATGTTCCTCACATGCTAGAAACGCATTTCCTCCAATGTTATAATGAAAAGGTGCCTCTCGGTCCCAAAACACAAGTTTTCTGGAGACTTGTGGAAGAAGTGCTGATGATGTCGCCCACTGTATGCGCTTTCGGTAGCCTGATTGCATCCACACTGAGGAGGAATCCACACACAATGCAGCCCTGACCACCTCCTGAAGTGGTCAGCCAGATCTGAACACAATCAGACCACAAAGCCACTTTTGTGTGTCTAGGCCAGTCTTTTCAATGCGATCTTCGCATTCTGATAGCAGAAGTAACATGCAAGTGTCAAGTGTAGACATGGCCAGAGTGACAGGGTGACTCAGCCCTGTTCTAGGTCCTCCTGCTGCGTGTGGCCCAGAGCGCATGTCACCCTGCACTCCAACACAACACCCCCGCGAACTCTCCAGGGAGGTTTAAACCCAGCTTGAAGATAAAATGTAAGCCCTTCAGTTAGAGACACTCAGGGCTGGTGCAGAACACGTCTTTGGACATCACTTTGGCAGGACTGAACCGCGGTGAGCCGGGCGTTTTAAAGGGGACAGGCCAATGGGGCGCACAGACACTTCCCAACGGTGTCTTAAATCCGTCCAAAGTGATTAAAACAGCATTAGCTATAGTCTATTTTTAAACCAGTAAAAACACTAAACAGAGATTGGGATGGCCCTAAACCATATTGCAGTGTGTAGATGCGTCCACCGGGATGCATTACAATTATACTTAAATGACGGATCATTTCACACATTGTACGGTTTTCTGCATCGTCAGCAAGTTGGAGAAAGCACCCTGGGAGGAATTAGATTCAGTAGGCCTAACTCTAGACAGTTTGTCAGGACAGTTAGATGTTGGTCGTGAGATGCCCGGTTTTAGAGGGCGGCGAGGTCAACCTGCGCAACCGCGTTGGGAGGATTTCAACCAGGACCCATTTAACGGTTACATAAAGGCGATTTAATAACGCACTGGTCTAGCCCTTATGGTAGAAAAAACAGATAATAACATTATTCGTTGTTCCAAGCTGGAGTTTTTCTCCGGTACAGGCGGAACGTCATGTGAAGTGGAGAAGGTGTACCAATCATCACATTTTCAGACCATCTGTCCTGTACCGACGGTCTGTGATGTAGACGGTCAGTACTATCCGGTATCCTTGGGACGTCCCTACACTAAACACTAATCTTAACCATTTAAAACATGGCATTTTCCAATCCGCTAGGGACATCCCAAGGATCCCGGATAGCACGGACCGTAGAGCAAAGGGATTATCGTGAAAACAATCCCCATTTTGTTCTTTTGACCTGAAATCACTCTCTGCATAGAATGTCAAAGGTTAATTTATCACTCTCTCTGCACGTTTCAGAGGGATAAGAATGATGCGGCCCGTGGCGCATTGCTGCGTCGCGCCAGTCCTTTTTAATGTCATTCATTTAGGGGATTCGAGCGCCATTGAAGGCGCATACAGTGCAGTTGTGATAGGAAGATCAATTTCCTCACAATAAAGCGTATTAGCCATGATGCAACCGCGAATATGCTACAAACTGTCTACCACGGAAAAACGCTGCGCATAACTAATGAGGCAGATACCGTTATGTTATCCTTTCAACACCAACCTCACAAAGCATTAACCAGCAATCACGAAAACCCTTGACATTCTCAATGCATCTACACGATTAGGCTACTATATCCAAAAGGCACGACAATGTCCTGTATTATTTGAATTAACAATGCGGCTTACCTGAGTAGCTTTGTGGAACTGTTTCTTAAACCCAGCTACAGACATGGCTCCTGCTGCTGCTATACACGACGATTCTAGATGGATTACGAGCTGATGTGGGATTGTTTTGCAGGAATCTCGGCTCCTAATTGCGTGGGATGATATTGCTTCCGAGGAAAACCCCTCTGTATTGCTCTTAACTATTGGGAATCTCCTTTGAGCGGGGGCCGTGATCAGTGATCAGCATAGTCTACCGAATGTCAAACCCACATGTACGACACGCCAGTGACGTCAGCGCTCCGCAACCAGGCTCTTTTTTTAAAGCAGCAGCGTAGGCTACAGAGTTGGCCAGTCTATCTACCACTGCACGACACGGCATGTTTAAACGGCCATACGCTGTAATCACGCCATTTTAGAGGAGAGTGTGGCGAATAAGGGGATATAAGCGCTAAATCGGGACGTGACATGGCAGACAAGTATGAAAAAACAAATTGGCACGAAGGGAATTACATCACTTGAAGCTAGAATCAAGAATCGGCCTTTCATTCCCATTTTAATAGCCTACGAAATCCAAATAGAACAATGTGCATTACAACCTTGTTATACACCACAGATTAAAAAGGCATATGGGGAGGCAGGGTAGCCTAGTGGTTAGAGCGTTGGACCGAAAGGTTGCAAGTTCAAATCCCCGAGCTTACAAGGTACACATCTGTCGCTCTTCCCCTGAATAGGCAATTAACCTACTGTTCCTAGGCCGTCATTGAAAATAAGAATTTGTTCTTAACTGACTTGCCTAGTTAAATAAAGGTTTAAAAAAGTAGCCTACCAGACATTGTATCCGCAGTAGCTATGAGTTGGGAGTTTCAGCACCACGTACGTAGCCGGTTCTAGCACCATGGACAGCAACCAGCATGGGCGCTCAAGCAGGAACGATTGGGCACACAGAGCTAAAGGTCCTTTCCACATTAAATAGATTCGACACTTATGACTACAGTCCTACTGAAGTCGTAAAGGTACAGATTAAGAACAACAATGAATACACATAAAACATACATGAGCTCAAAAGTTGAGCCTATTCAATCTAAACTTAATTCCAATAAATGATACGACTAAAACATCAAATGTGTTCACACATATTGAATAGCCTAACATACCTAGCCTACACACCATCCGGCCATCACAATATTCTTGGCCTGCTTACTATAAAAAAGTAGCCTAGCTATGGTCCTTAAATTAACACTGAGCCGAAGAAGCTTCACATTTTTGCAGCTCAGCCCTTAGGCGCCAGACGGCAGGCCGATAGTTTCATTTTGGCAAACAGTTTGAGATGCATCCAATATGGACACTATTTCAGCCCTGGAAGAGGGCCCAAGCTAAATGTCGATATCTAGCTATAAAATTACACACGGTGTAGCTGGAGGCCCTGTGATAGGTAACTTCTGAAATATATATTGGTGGAAATTAAAGACTTGGCTTATATGCCTGCCCTGGAAATGAGTAGCCTTCATTCTTGTGTAACTATATAACGTCAGTTCAATTTACTCATTACTTTCTTCCCCCTGTTCATTGACTATCCCTAATACAGAACTCAAGTAGATCTATGGTTGTTGGTGAACAGCCTCAATGTGCAACAATAACATTGTATTACTGATTAATTGCTCATTTTTGCAAGCTGAAGCCATATTATGCATTTTCTGGGTCAGTGGTGGGAGGTCTAGGCCTATGACATGATCGCAGTGTGTGTGTGTGTGTGTGAGAGAGAGTCATATTGAGTGTGATAAACACTATTACTCACACATATGGTTTACACTAATAAACAACATGGGGTATGATTCATGGTGATACGTGTGAATAATGCAGAAGCAGGTAATTAGTGCATTATGGTGATATGGCATGGAGGCGGCGGTGTGACTCAAATCCATTTAATTCGTCCAGCAAATGTGAACACAACATTCGACTCGCTTGTAGGTTTAGGCCCAAACCGGCATACAAAGTAGTTTGTCAATGCCAGTGCAGGCAGGCCAGTCTTTCCTATGGGAAATAGGGCCATCATGTGGACAACAACCCAAAGTGCATCTATTTAAAAACATGACTGTCTGGCACTATGTATTTCTTTCAGAACTACTGTATAACACTGTATTGCCGCCACCTTGTGGTCAAATGGTATACGCAGCACGTAAGGCCCAAACGCTAAAATACATGTCTGCTTGAATGATAAAGTACATTGTCTTGGCGACACCTTGTGGTCAAATGGTAGACCTAGGCGCACAGCGAATGAACAATGGACAGAAGAAGCATCTACGCTCTAATTAACATGCCACTGGGGCAGTGGCGATTTTAGCATGTCAATCTTGGTGGGGCAAACTCAACATATATTTTTTAGATGTATGCCAGCAAAGCCACTATACAATACAACACTAAACAATGCATTAATGGTGACAAAGGTGCCCACAAACTGTTAAGGCCAACATAATTCTGTCCCAACAGCAGAGCTTTCTTTTCAACACAATGGAGTGAATACTTACCATGCTACACCTGGCTATCAACAGCGCCATGTCTGGCCTCGAAACAGTTTATTCAGCCTCAATTACTGGCTTAAAAATAAATAAATAGATAGCTGATATGGCTGCCTTGCTGAACAAATGTGGTTTCTACTGACAATTGAGATGTACAAACTATGGTATAAGGGAACGACGACCGGATAAGAGGCAATCCGTAACTTTGATTAAGACATTAATGAGCAAGCTAAAACAGACGTTGTATAGCTATTTGTTCAGCACTTTTGAAGTGTACAGCAACAGAATTCAGAAAATGGGCCGTTCTTATAGTATTTTCCCTGTACACCAAGTCAGAATCGTATGATAAATAAAGGGGGCATATAAGGAGACAATGAAAGCTCCTACAATATTTGATGATGACATTTCTCTAAAACAGGCTATAGGCTACATGTGTACCACCAAGTCAGAACAGTAGGCTAAGTTATGAGGGGGAAAGGGACCAAACTATTAGGTTGAGGCACATGGGCTACTAACAGCTTACTACACAACATACACTAAGTATTACTTTCTTAGCCTCAGTATACATATTTCCCTGACATATTACATAATTTATTCAGCAGCATACAATACATATTTGGACTCGTTGTGCTGTGCTAACTTGAACAGGAAGGTGGCGCGGCGGTCCTTCTTGTGGGAAGAATTTGGCAGTCTGGCATTCTATGGATTTATGGTGCTTTCAAGACTACTGGGAACCCAGAAAAAAACAAGATCGAATCATGACGTCAATGATCTTCAGGTCGGAACTCTAGAAAGTGGCTGAGTTCCCAACTTGAAATTCCGAGATGGATGACTGTTCAATACTTATTTTCCCAGTCGGAGTTCCCAGTTGTCTTGAACTCACTGAAGTCTGAGATTTCCCAGTTCCGAGTTTCCAGTTGTTTTGAACAGGGCAGAAGTCATGATGGATTGACAGCATGGCCAATGTATTCAACCTTTTCTGGCCCAGGGTGTTGCGTGTGAATATTTAGCCTTTTAAGCTTGGAAAAGAGACCGCGAAACCCAGACTTGGACCACACACCCTCTCCACCCAATAGCAGGGAGGGGAAGCTAAATAGTGATTACTTTGCAATGCTTGCAGTTAGCCACTGATTCCTTCCAAACCACTCATTGTTGAATTTGCGATTTACAACTTGTGTAGTGTTTATGTCCAATGGCCGATGAGCACCGATACGCTTTATCTACAATTTTTCTTCAAATGACAAGGATTGGAAATAATTTGCCAGTAGACTGTTGACATGATTCATGATGATGACTGTTAGCTAAGACTTTGAAAGTAAGGTGTTGACGTGATCAGTCCAAAGAAAGCTACTGTAGATATAACGTGATTTGACGTCATTTTATCTGTGGCCAATGACCTTGAGCCTTCTTGGATGGGCGCTTCTAATGTAAATCTATGGCAGCATCTAAGGGGGCTTTAACTTTCTAGCTCTCCCTGTAGACTGAGGTTGCGGTGATGTAGCGTTCCCATGAGTGACAGAACACTGAGCCAATTACGGCGCAATCAGAGAAGATTACCAACACCTACACTCTGTATTTTTTGCTGGCTGTCCCACCGCCACAGAAAGCACTAAGCTAGGCTGAAACAACTGCATTTTGGAGCTGCCTTACTCAAGAAAGCAAAAAAGAGACCATGTTTGTATGAGGGTTTATTAACTCAAAATTATATATTTTAAATTGTTTGAAAACTGATATGTGACACGTATTAATGCCAAAATAACATGCAAAACAGGCAAAAAAATAAATATCATAATAAATATACACTGCTCAAAAAAATAAAGGGAACACTTAAAGAACACAATGTAACTCCAAGTCAATCACACTTCTGTGAAATCAAACTGTCCACTGAGGAAGCAACACTAATTGACAATACATTTCACATGCTGTTGTGCAAATGGAATAGACAACAGGTGGAAATTATAGGCAATTAGCAAGACATCCCAAATAAAGGAGTGGTTCTGCATGTGGTGACCACAGACCACTTCTCAGTTTCTATGCTTCCTGGTGCCTGGAAGTTCCTATGCTGGCGGTGCTTTCACTTTAGTGGTAGCATGAGACGGAGTCTACAACCCACACAAGTGGCTCAGGTAGTGCAGCTCATCCAGGATGGCACATCAATGCGAGCTGTGGCAAGAAGGTTTGCTGTGTCTGTCAGCGTAGTGTCCAGAGCAAGGAGGCGCTACCAGGAGACAGGCCAGTACATCAGGAGACGTGGAGGAGGCCGTAGGAGGGCAACAACCCAGCAGCAGGACCGCTACCTCCGCCTTTGTGCAAGGAGGAGCACTGCCAGAGCCCTGCAAAATAACCTCCAGCAGGCCACAAATGTGCATGTGTCTGCTCAAACGGTCAGAAACAGACTCCATGAGGGTGGTATGAGGGCCCGACGTCCACAGGTGGGGGTTGTGCTTACAGCCCAACACCGTGCAGGACGTTTGGCATTTGCCAGAGAACACCAAGATTGGCAAATTCGCCACTGGAGACCTGTGCTCTTCACAGATGAAAGCAGGTTCACACTGAGCACGTGACAGACGTGACAGAGTCTGGAGACGCCGTGGAGAACGTTCTGCTGCCTGCAACATCCTCCAGCATGACCGGTTTGGCGGTGGGTCAGTCATGGTGTGGGGTTGCATTTCTTTGGGGGGCCGCACAGCCCTCCATGTGCTCGCCAGAGGTAGCCTGACTGCCATTAGGTACCGATATGAGATCCTCATACCCCTTGTGAGACCATATGCTGGTGCGGTTGGCCCTGGGTTCCTCCTAATGCAAGACAATGCTAGACCTCATGTGGCTGGAGTGTGTCAGCAGTTCCTGCAAGAGGAAGGCATTGATGCTATGGACTGGCCCGCCAGTTCCCCAGACCTGAATCCAATTGAGCACATCTGGGACATCATGTCTCGCTCCATCCACCAACGCCACTTTGCACCTCAGACTGTCCAGGAGTTGGCGGATGCTTTAGTCCAGGTCTGCGAGGAGATCCCTCAGGAGACCATCCGCTACCTCATCAGGAGCATGCCCAGGCATTGTAGGGAGGTCATACAGGCACGTGGAGGCCACACACCCTACTGAGCCTCATTTTGACTTGTTTTAAGGACGTTACATCAAAGTTGGATCAGCCTGTAGTGCGGTTTTCCACTTTAATTTTGAGTGTGACTCCAAATCCAGACCTCCATGAGTTGATAAATTTGATTTCCATTGATCATTTTTGTGTGATTTTGTTGTCAGCACATTCAACTATGTAAAGAAAAAAGTATTTAATAAGAATATTTCATTCATTCAGATCTAGGATGTGTTATTTTAGTGTCCCCTTTATTTTTTTGAGCAGTGTATATATATATTTTTTTTAGCTAAACATGTGGGGCTCAAAACAGGTGGGGCTCTTGCCCTGAACGACGGTTCACCACTACACTGGAGTATAAATTCAGATCCAGTCAAAGTAGTTACTAATCCTTCAATAGAAAAGCATACTATACTACTTCACTACATTACAGCTGAAAATGACATCACAGAACTAAACAACAGCTCAAAGAGAGACAGTATCAGTTATATATCAACCTCATCTGTCAGCCACCTGAATGCAGTTGTCCTGAATGAGTAGTACTGGTCAGTGGCTTCAGCTCTGATAAAGTGCTGTATCCCACGGCCGAGTGAGCAGTGTGTGTGTGTGTCTCCCAGACCTCCAGTGAAGGTCTCTTTCCGTTTGTCATCTCAAGCCCATAAATCTTACCTGTACCATGGAGACAGATGGTGAGAGGCCAGGCCAAAGTGAAAAGGTAAATACTTTCTTCTCTCCACACAACTGACCAATTGCAGTGGCTATAACTCTATCATCTAAGACAGGAAAAGGTGGAAATAAACGACAGAGACAAAAATCTCCTTTAATAACAAGAGGGACCAGCTGTGGGTGTGTTTAGTCTGTATGGAGCAGTGATCAGCAGTCACACTCACCTTATCGGGAAAAAAATGGCTTAAAACAACCAACACACCACTTGGAGAGGTTATACCACTAAGAGGTTAATCATTGCACACCTTAATGTTCCACCCCTCTCAAACATGCTGATGTACCTTGGTCAAGACAAGAGGGTGTGGTTTATCATGAGCATACACATCTTACCCCTCCCCCCTCTATCCCACTCAAACATGCTAATGTACCTTGAGGTTAATTATTAGGCCTACATACCTTACACCCCTTCTCCCATCTCCTCATCCCCCACCCCACTCAAACATGCTAATGTACCTGTGCTCGTCTAATTGGTCCCACAGATGCTCGGCTGCTCCACCTGTGTTCACGGGAAGCCTCCAGTCAGTCCTGCGGTCGGCCCCGCCATTGTGTGCGCACACCCTAATGTTATGCAAACAAACAATCCTTTGTTGTTTGGGCTCCTCGTGCTCTTTGCCCACCACTGAGCGAAAGAGGGGGAGCGAGAGAGAACGAAAGAAAGATGGAGAGAGAGATGGGGGCCTGAATTCATTACCATGATTACCTGAGGTGTGTGTGTGTGTGTGGGCACCGTTACCCCCTGTAACAATAACTTCAGCCATTCGCTAATGAGGGCTAGAGAAAGTTAGTGAAGGTGGAGGGATGCTTTGAGGTGCTTCAGCCCCAGACCAAAGTGTACGCTGCACAGAGACAGGAGAAAACAAAAGGAAAAATATGTATATATATATATATATATATATGCTTCTATTTGTGCTGGAAATGTGTTGTTTGCATATCCCAACTCCCCCTGAGACACCTACAGGGCCCCCGGAGCAATTGGGGTTAAGTGCCTTGCTTAAGCGCACAGCGGCAGGTTTCACCAGGATTTGAACCAGCGACCTTTAGGTTCCAATGATCTAACCTGGAGGTTATACCTGCTGCCCCAAGCAGCTATGATCAATGAAGAACCAAGTAGCAAGAATGTTATTGTGTGTGTGTGTGTGGGCCATCACCTGCAAGAAAGAAAGACAATAGACAAAGTTAGGTTAGGGGTCTTATTCAATATGATTTAACCAGGCTAGGAATGATAGGCTTAGTCAGACAGAAATATAGTACAAATATAATATAGTATATTTGGAAAGTATTCAGACCCCTTGACTTTTTCCACGTTACAGCCTTACTCTAAAATTGATTAAATAGTCCCCCCCCCCCCCCCCCCCCCCAGTTATCAATCTACACACATTACCCCATAATGACAAAGCAAAAACAGTTTAAATTTTTTTGTGCAAAATTTATAGTAAAATAAACAGAAATATCACATTTACAAGTCAGATCCTTTACTCAGTACTTTGTTGAAGCACCTTTAGCAGCGATTTGTCGTGGTAATTTCCTGTATTACTAAATGAGGAGAGTTTACAAACCACACACCAGTCAGAGTTATACTTAAACTTCATCTTTAATTATATGAGCTTCACCATAGCCCTTTGACTCTCAGATCAATTCAGTGTCTATAAAATGAATTCTGAGAGTGCTTACAACAGAATACTAGTATCTTTTACTCACATGATGAACCACAGATCTCAGGAACTTTTTACTTGAGAGAGGAGTATCCCATAGCCAGATAGCATTCGCTATAGATTATCATTCAGTTTGGTCTCCAAGACAAGGTTCTAACCTCATTCTTGGTACTTCATAGTACCAAAACATTACCTCATCCAATGGCATATATCAATTGTCAACTCTCGATACGCCCATCTCAAATACACCCCCTCCCCACTCCTGGACAAGCTCACTGAGGAGCGTGACTTGTGCACAGACATTGTGGAGCCAAGAGATAATTGGTTCCCCCTTAATCATCCCTTCACATGGTTTAACAGATACATTCACATATGAAGACAAGCCTGACCTCTCCCCTCTCTGGGCCCCAAGTGACTTTTCCCTAGCTGAGAAGGGAAAAGTGCAACTGCCAACAGTATAGTCCAAAAGGAGACATTCTAATGACAAGTATCTCACATAAGTATATTATGAAAGTAAATAAAACATCTTATTTATCTGTTACCCAACTAATTCTGATTCATCCCCAACAGATGAATCTGTCGAGGCAGCTGAGGCATGGGAACTTGTCGAGGCAGCTGAGGTATGGGAACCGGTCGATGCAGCTGAGGCATGGGAGCCTGACGAGCCGGCTGAGGCATGGGATCCCGACGAGCCAGCTGAGGCATGGAAGCCTAACGAGCAAGCGGAGGCTTCCCCTGTTGCTTCGGCAGCCGCCCTTGGACCTGACATTACCAGTAAAAAAGCTAAAAAAAATCCCTGTTGCTTCCCTTGGTGAGGCTTTATTCTGTAACGTGCAAGCTAATAATAAGGAAGCAAGTACAGGGAGTGAATTTAATAAATAAATTAACATGGAACAAAACAAGATACACAAATCCTCCAGACATGACTCTTGGCATTCAGGCCAAAGAGTTCAATCTTGATTTCATCAGACCAGAGAATCTTGATTCTCATGGTCTGAGAGTCTTTAGATGCCTTTTGGCAAACTCCAAGTGCGCTGTCATTTGCCTTTTATTGAGGAGTGGCTTCTGTCTGGCCACTCTACCATAAAGGCCTGATTGGTGAAGTGCTGCAGAGATGTTTGTCCTTCTGGAAGGTTTTCCCCATCTCCACAAAGGAACTCTGGAGCTCTGTCTGAGTGACCATCGGGTTCTTGGTCACCTCCCTGACCAACGCCCTTCTCCTCCGATTGTTCAGTTTGGCCGGATGGCCAGCTCTAGGAACAGTCTTGGTTGTTCCAAACTTCTTCCATTTAAGAATGATGGAGGCCACTGTGTTCTTGGGGACCTTCAATGCTGCAGAAATTTTTTGGTACCCTTCCCCAGATATGTGCCTCTCCACAATCCTGTCTTGGAGCTCTACGACAATTCCTTCAAAGTCATGGCTTGGTTTTGCTCTGATATGTACTGTCAACTGTGGGACCTTATATAGACAGGTGTCGTGTCTTTGGCTATGCCGGATTAAGTGATATGACATGCTATTCTATAAAATAATTTCTCCGTAATTAATATTACCTGATTGAGCTAATCATGTAAATGTAATTAACTACCAATTATTTTTTACTAAATACCTAACTAATCACACAGAATTACACATACACAAAATTAAATCATAACTTGATTACAAATTACGTCATAAAGGAAAACGTCCCTAGCGGGCAGAACAGATATGACAGCTTGTTACACAAAAGAAAAGGGCTGGGTTTGAGTGAAAGAGTGGGAAGACTGAGGAACAAAGGGCGAAGCTGTGCTATCGTAAATACAGTATCTTATGCATTCTACATTACCGCCCATTTGGAAAAGGAAAATGCAATAAATATTTACTCTGAGCTGCGCTTCGGTAGGTTGGCGGTAGATGGAAGGCCGTGTTGCCCAACCGAGTCCTTTGAAGAATGTCTCTGGTTGTCAACTGGATACGTTGTAGTAACGTCGTTGTGTGATAGACGGGATACTCTGTCTGTTCCTTCCTAACCCTCGTTTGCAGCGGCTGTTGCTAACTCAACGGCTAGGAGGTATCACTTCTGTAGTGAATAAGAGTTCATAGTTCATACCATTCGCAACCAAAGCTTACGCTGATGTTGGCTTTGTTCTGTAGTTATTATCTGAACCATTCTGACATAGGACCGTCGTCCTCACATCCTCGGAACAGGAGGTTATATTGTCGTCAAGGCTTTATATAGGAAGGGAGAGGAGGGCGTGTTTGAAAAGTTTTATAGCCCATGTCCCTTCACAGGGACGGGCCACTGATTGAGCAGAGCCTTATGAAAAACCCAAAACTCACATTTCATCCCATCACGAATCATTTCATATTCAAACATTTAAAATGAACAACAATTCCATGTGAATCCGATAACTCTGATGTGTAGACTTTCCACTGTAGAGTTTGTCATCTTATCATTGATGAGAATGTCTCAGATGACAACTGAACTGACATCATATTCATTAAGTACCACCGCATATGTTCAATTGGTCAGATTACCAGAATATAGTTTATTCCCCCCCCGTCCCCTTCTGATGTTCCCAGAATCTCTATGTTAACCAAGGGTTTTGCAAATGTAACATCAGTAGGGTAGAGAGAGGAAAAGGGGGGAAGATGTATTTATGACTGTCATAAACCTACCCCCAGGCCAATGTCATGACACAGGTGTGTGCCTTTCCAAATCATGTCCAATCAATTGAATTTACCACAGGTGGACTCCAATCAAGTTGTAGAAACATCTCAAGGATGATAAATGGAAACAGGATGCACCTGAGCTCAATTTCGAGTCTCATAGCAAAGGGTCTGAATACTTAAGTAAATAAGGTATTTCAGGTTTTATTTTTAATAAATTAGAAAAAAAATCAAAAAACGTATTGTGTAGATTGATGAGTAAAAACATTAATTTTATCAATTTTAGAATATGGCTGTAACATAACAAAATGTGGAAAAAGTCAAGGGGTCTGAATACATTCCGAATGCACTGTACATGGTACTATATACAAATATTGCTCAATAATCAATCATACTTAAACAAAACATGAGCAATATATTTCCATTGTACAGATATCATAACGAAAGACTGGTGAAGTAGCTATCAGAGTCACTCACTAAGACGAGACCCACGGAGAAAGTCTCCAGCCAAACCAAGACCAGTCCAGGGGTGCATCTCATTCTCAACAGTTCCTCTCCTCGTCTCCTCTCTTTCATCTACAGCAATCTAGAACCCCACAGAGCCAATAAAATGAAAGGAAGCCAGTTTTGGAAGCCAAGTCAGACTTCTGATATCTCTCCAATAGGAGGAAACCCCAAGAGGGATTTGATCGTGCTCTCCAGATGAAACATCATGATCAGTATCTCTTCTAGTAGAGAGATATCTAGTAGAGAGACCATATAAACTCATTACTGATCTAATAGTTGAGCAAGTCTATCCACTCCACAGACAACAGACAACATAAAAAGCGCTAGATTATCTGTGGATGTGGCCCTTTTCAAAAAACAAAAAAGCAAAAGACAGGATAGCAGACTGCTTCTGGGGAGAGTTCCACGGCCTTATCCTCTAAGGATTCCTAGTACAGCCTCTCTCGTTCACTCTGCATCTCCCGTTAGTCTTCCTCTCAGTCTCTACTCCTCTCTTTCTTTCTCTGCTCCTCCTTTCCCTCTCATCCCTCTCTCTTCCCAGGCTGGACTAAGCCCTGCTCAGCGCTGCCCTGCCTCTGATGTCCTGGGCTGCCTTTGTTGACTGAGCTCCCGGGGAGAAAAGAGAAGAGGCAGTAGAGCTGATCTGGCCGTCTAATCCACCTCCTCAGAGGACCAGAGGGAAGCTGCAGTCCTCCTGTCCTCCTCTTCACCATAGAGAGAGAAAGAGAGGTGACATTGAACATGACTTGATACTGTGGAGACTGGTCCTAATATGAGCTGGGGTGCATCTCAATAGTTTTAAAATGGCTCCCTCCCTCTCCTTCCTTGTTTCCTTTCCTTTTATATGTCCTTATGTGAAAGACCCTGAACGGTTAATGTAGTGAAATGTAGTGTTGACGGTCAGTGTACATCTTTATCGTACGGTAGCAATTATTTTCATTGGATCGCGATCTAAATCCAAAAAGTAGAAAAAGAAAACCCAACGCGACACTTCGTTTTCTCCAAGGTAGAATCAACAGTACAGTAAACATGCTGCATTATACATTTGACAATGCATTTGGCTGAGAGTCACAGACACACCTATTACTTTACACAGTGAGCCAAGTCTGTCTGGTTGTCTGTCATATCAAAGCCAGACCATCTCCTGGTGCTGAGAGAAGCAGGGAGAGAAACTGTGTCAGGGAGAAAAGGGGAAGTCAGTCAACTCACCGGAGGCTGTTTCTCTCAGGCTCCTGGTTCCTGTTACACTAGTGTCGAAATGAGAAGGAGAGGGAGGCAGAGAGGAGGAGAGGAGGCAGAGAGGAGGAGAGGGAGGGAGGCAGAGAAGAGGAGAGGGAGGCAGAGAGGGGGAGAGGGAGGCAGAGAGGCAGAGAGGAGGAAAGGGAGAGAGGCAAAAAGTAGGAGAGGGAGGGAGGCAGAGAGGAGGAGAGGGAGGGAGGCAGAGAGGAGGAGAGGGAGGGAGGCAGAGAGGAGGAGTAGGGAGGCAGAGAGGAGAGGGAGGAAGAGAGGAGGGGAGTGAGGCAGAGAGGAGGAGTAGGGAGGCAGAGAGGAGAGTGAGGCAGAGAGGAGGAGAGTGAGGCAGAGAGGAGGAAGAGAGGAGGGGAGTGAGGCAGAGAGGAGGAGTAGGGAGGCAGAGAGGAGGAGAGTGAGGCAGAGAGGAGGAGAGTGAGGCAGAGAGGAGTAGGGAGGCAGAGAGGAGGAGTAGGCAGGCAGTGATGAGGAGAGGGAGGCAGTGAGGAGGAGTAGGGAGGCAGTGAGGAGGAGAGGGAGGCAGTGAGGAGGAGAGGGAGGCAGTGAGGAGGAGAGGGAGGCAGTGAGGAGGAGAGGGAGGCAGTGAGGAGGAGTAGGGAGGCAGAGAGGAGGAGTAGGGAGGCAGTGAGGAGGAGAGGAGGCAGTGAGGAGGAGAGGGAGGCAGTAAGGAGGAGTAGGGAGGCAGTGAGGAGGAGAGGAGGCAGTGAGGAGGAGAGGGAGGCAGTGAGGAGGAGAGGGAGGCAGTGAGGAGGAGAGGAGGCAGTGAGGAGGAGGAGGAGGCAGTGAGGAGGAGAGGGAGGCGGAGGGCTAATTGTGATGGGCTGGAGGCTGCGGCGATTGGCAGCTGAGATCCACCTCTGTCTTTGTACTCCTTGGCCCCCCTGCTCTCTCCCAGCGCTCCCCACCCAAGTGACATAGGGGGGCTTTCGTAATCACACCAGGGGTGCCCCGAGACACTACCACACCCCTCAACCCCTATCATTGATCGGCCTCCCAGTCAACTCCTGACCCTGGCCCCCTCTTACCCCATCCAGGAGAGGAGCAACCCCAGAGGAAAGCTCTGCAGAAAAAATAACTGGGACAGGTGGATTAAATAAAGAAATGGCAAAGAAATAGAAATGCCACAGAGTTGATCACGTGGGGAGGAATAAAAGACAGAGGAAGGAGATGGAAAACTTCGCAACTGGAACTAGTGATCAAAGTAATTCCCCTCGGAGACCTGCCCTTAATGAGAGTTGTACAAGAGAGAGAAAGAGGGGAGGAAGACAGAGAAAGCGAGAGAGGGAGGGGGAAAAATGACAAGTGGATGGCTCTAATTCTCCATTCCTATAGAGCGAAGGATGGGGGGAGCGTGTGGACGTGGTACGAGGACTAGCACAAGGGAAGGCAGGAGTGTGAAGGGTGCGTTCAGGATCTGTTAACGTCTTCACGGGGGCAGGGGGAGGGGGGCACAGAGAGCCAAGGCCAGGTTAATTAAACCCAAGAGGTTTCTGGGTAGTCATTTGAATATGTCACATAAATAGAGGCTGAGTGTCAAGCAGACAGGGCCGGATGGTGCGGGTATAAGCAAACATGTTGACTATGCATTAAAACACGGAGAGAGAGAATAAAAGGGGGCTCCATGCTAATTTGTGCGACTCTACACTACACCCCCCCCCCCCTCCTTCCTCTGTTCTTGTATCATCCCCACTGCACGCTGGATTTCTCAGTTATTAATGTTTGTCATTAGCAGCATTACGCCAGAGGACAGTGACTAGGGAGAGAAACCAAGCACAAATTTATATGGGACAAATATTGACAATAGCTCGCTCCTGGGTATTCGACGGAGAATAAAAGATGCAAACTATGTTAATGAATGGTAATTAACCACTGGGGCATAGTGCTCCCCGGGATCACAGCTAAATTGGTCCCTGTGTTGCTGGAGAGACAGTCCTGGGCTAATCCACCCTTTATTATAGAAAGATAAAGGAAAAAAAACACATCATTAGCATATATTTGAAAGGGGGGTGGGATAAAAAGTTGAATTATTTCTTGTTAATTCCTGAATGGATGATTTTACATAAGGTTGTTAATTGTACTTAAAAAAAGAGGGAATAATTGAAAACAAAGGGATGAGAAAGGAGAGGAAGACATGATCAGAGAGAGAAGTGTGGTGGTCTCGGGTGTAGGACTCCTGCTCAAGGACAGAGGAGACCCAGATCACGGTTTGATATTCACTATGAATAATGAAAGAAGAGAAAGAGAGAGAGAGAAGAGAAACATAAAAGGGCTGGAGAGGTACGTCAAGGGTGAGACTGCTCCCTCTCTACCACTGGGCTGCTTGTGTGTGTGGCCCACTGAAGACCCTCGTTAATGAAGTCAACAGTGGGGGTTGCTCATTACCGTCGGAAACCATGCCGATGGTCTACCAGTCGCCTGTCAATCATCTGGAAGACAGGGAGCCCCGCCTCCGCCCGTCCAATAGAGGAACTGAATCATGGTCCATCACTGTCAACAAGGCAGGACAGAGTACTGTCTTTCCATTAGCCTCAGTTCTAACGAGACTAGCCTGGATATAGAAATGATTTGGTCTCAACTTTAACCACTGGCCCAACAGTACATTCTGGACATGAAAACATTACAGCACATGATGCATGAAGAAAATAATCATTGTTTTAAAGTGGCCATATGTAACTTTTCATGCAATAGAAATGTGAGATATAGATCTATCATTCCACTTGAAAGCAAGTCTAAGGAGTGGTAAATCCATTCTGTGTGTGCTGTTCTATGCTTCCCGTTCTTAAGTTGTGTTTTTGTGTATTTTCCTTTGGGTTTTCTACATTACAGCTTTAAACAGCTGAAAAAACTGTATTGTTGGTTATAGAAAATATATTTCACAGCGGTTTAGATTCTCTACACTATACTTATACCTATACTTATTTTGTTACATAAACTGACATTAGGAAAACGATTCGAGTTTTAGCAACCAGGAAATGGTGGAGAGATTTCTGCACAGTGCAACTTTAATGTGACAGATCCATAATCTTGACTCCATAGTGTAAAAATAAAACAACTGGCAACGCACTTTTATTTCAATTCAGTTTCAATCAATTAACAATATAACATAATTACCTATTGCAAAATACAGTATGAAGTGAACACACAAATGTCTAGTAGTATCCTGAAATAAAACACATTTCAGAATATACCTAGACATAACAAACAAAACACACAAAATGTATATTTTATGCTATCATTCACGTTAAGAGCATTTGGTCACTGAAACGTGAATGGAACAATGGAATCCAACCGGTCCAAATGGGACATGGAATGCATGTGTCGGGTTTGAGTCCAGTATATCCTAAGAGGAGAGAGAGTATGTCTGCTTCTTACTTTAAGAGGATACTTTTTCTTTCGTTGAGTCTGCACTGTTGGGTCAGGTCCCACTCCGAGCACCCTGGGGGGTCCTTGAGATCCACAATAAATTACTGAAAATATCAAAATAAAAAAAACATAACAAATCATGTCTAACTTGAAGTAAAAACGTAAGCATAATGTTATCATCACCTCAGGATGGCGTTTGGAGTAGAGAGAGAAAGAGATAGAGAGCGTTTGTCTCTGTACTGTAAATTAGCCTGACGCTAAAGGGCCCTGTCTCGCAGATGGAGCACGCTAACCACTAACGCAGATGTTGGGGGCTCATTTACAAAGGCTGGGCCCCGGCACGGCACTAGACCGCTGCGTGAGCGAGTGGCTCGGAGTGAGTCGACAGCGCTTTTCTCGTAAATATTTGTTCTGGAAGTGCGGCGTGGAGGCAACTTCATACACGTGCGCGCTCACGCACACGCACACACACAGAGAGCAACTTCAGGTTTACTTGGCCAACTCAGCCCCCGCTGAGAAAGAAAGGCCTGGGCACGAAGGAGGGATGGAGAGAGAAGAGGAGGAGGAGAGTGAGAGGATGACAGTTTTTCCCAGCCGCAGCCCTCAGCCCCGGAGTGGGAGTCAGGCGATTTCGCTGACTGGTGTTGTGAGCGCGGCCAGCGCTTCTGTCAGCACTTTCCTCTCCTTCATCTTCACACACAGCACCTCCATTAGGAGAGCAGCAGAGGGGATCTGTGGAGGGGGAGGGGAGAGGGGAGAGAAAGAAGACAGAAAAAACACAGAACAGTTAAAGTGTGCTTTTTGACACTTGGCATCTTTTCAGAGGGCAGGTTTGTTATTATTGTGGTACAGTATTGAGAGGAGAGAGGGGCAGTAGAGAGAGGTTGGGCTTGAAAGGGGCAGTAGAGAGAGAGGTTGGGCCTGAGAGGGGCAGTAGCGAGAGGTGGGCCTTGAGAGGGGCAGGGTAGAGAGACAGGTTGGGCCTGAGAGGGGCAGTAGAGAGAGGTTGGGCCTGAAAGGGGCAGTAGAGAGAGAGGTTGGGCATGAGAGAGGCAGTAGAGAGAGAGGTTGGGCCTGAGAGGGGCAGTAGAGAGAGAGGTTGGGCCTGAGAGGGGCAGTAGAGAGAGAGGTTGGGCCTGAGAGGGGCAGTAGCGAGAGGTGGGCCTTGAGAGGGGCAGGGTAGAGAGACAGGTTGGGCCTGAGAGGGGCAGTAGAGAGAGGTTGGGCCTGAAAGGGGCAGTAGAGAGAGAGGTTGGGCATGAGAGAGGCAGTAGAGAGAGAGGTTGGGCCTGAGAGGGGCAGTAGAGAGAGAGGTTGGGCCTGAGAGGGGCAGTAGAGAGAGAGGTTGGGCCTGAGAGGGGCAGTAGAGAGAGAGGTTGGGCCTGAGAGGGGCAGTAGAGAGAGAGGTTGGGCCTGAGAGGGGCAGTAGAGAGAGGGGTTGGTCCATGTTTAGTGTGTTCCACAAAGCATTTCTTAAAAACAGATTACTTCGCAATAATGAAAAAGGAACAGCTGAGCACTTTGTTATTTTTATGTCCTGAGGTACAATATACATACAAAAGTATGTGGACACCCCTTCAAATTAGTGGATTTGGCTATTCCAGCCACACCTGTTGCTGACGGTGTATAAAATCGAGCACACCGCCATGCAATCTCCATAGACAAACACTGGCAGTAAAATGGTCTGTACTGAAGAGCTCTGTGACTTTCAACGTGGCAACATCATATGATGCCACCTTTGCAACAAGGAAATAATAAAAGGAATAATGGTCTGGGGCTGTTTTTCATGGTTCGGGCCCCTTAGTTCCAGTGAAGGGAAATCTTACGCTACAGCATACAATGACAATGGCAACAGTTTTGGGGGAGGCCCTTTCCTGTTTCAGTATGACAATGCCCCCGTGCACAAAGCAAGTTCCATACAGAAATGGTTTGTCGAGATCGGTGTGGAAGAACTTGACTGGCCTGCACAGAGCCCTGACCTCAACCCCATTGGCCTAATCACCCAAAATCAGCACATATCCTCACTAATGCGCTTGTGGCTGAATGGAAGCAAGTCCCCGCAGCAATGTTCCAACATCTAGTGGAAAGTCTTCCAAGAAGAGTGGAGGCTGTTATAGCAGCAAAAGGGGGGAGGGGGGGGAACTCCATATTAATGCCCATGATTTTGAAATGAGATGTTGGATGAGCAGGTGTCCATATACTTATGGTTCTGTAATGTACATACTGGTGTTCTGCTAGTCAGCATGCTCTCTGAGTGAACGTTCAGTGTTATATAAGAAAGGAGAGGAGGACACTCTAGACTAATGAGAGTTGCACTCAGTGTTAAAGTTGAGAGGAATAGTTTGGGTTTCTCTCACTGTGTATGTGTGTGTGGTTTCCTTGCTGCAGGCGAGGGAGAGAGAGAGGGGGCAGTCTTAACCTCTGCGCCTCGGCTAATTTTGTTTTTCCTCTTGCCTCTCAAAACCGACACAAGGACTTTATGGAAATCAGGCCCTGGCGATCAAAGGCAGATATACCACACATACATATTCACATTAACTCCGTGCATCCGCTCTGAAACGCTGGGAAACCTACTCATTCCTGTAGTGGGGTTTTAAAGTCTCGCTGTGGCCAGGTTTCAGTAGTACTGGACTGAAGCTGGCTTAGCTCTGAAACTCATAAAACGTTGTATTATGCTTTAATTATAGAACATATCTCCATAACATATGTAAACCAGATCAGCACTAAGTACTGGAGCTTAAAGGTTCTCTTCATGCTCAGATCTCGAAAGTGAATTGAAGTGGCTTACTGGAGGAATTGTACAAAGTTAAACATTCAGGATGTTTATTTAGCTCTTTCTTTATTTCTCTGTCTGTCTGTCTGTCTCTGTCACGCACACACGCACTGCTGAGACACCTCTCTGTTCCTCGGAGTCTCCTCTACCACTGCTGAGACACCTCTCTGTTCCTCTGAGTCTCCTCTACCACTGCTGAGACATCTCTCTGTTCCTCTGAGTCTCTTCTACCACTGCTGAGACACCTCTCTGTTCCGCTGAGTCTCCTCTACCACTGCTGAGACACCTCTCTGTTCCTCGGATTCTCCTCTACCACTGCTGAGACACCTCTCTGTTCCTCGGAGTCTCCTCTACCACTGCTGAGACACCTCTCTGTTCCTCTGAGTCTCCTCTACCACTGCTGAGACACCTCTCTGTTCCTCTGAGTCTCCTCTAACACTGCTGAGACACCTCTCTGTTCCTCTGAGTCTCCTCTACCACTGCTGAGACACCGCTCTGTTCCTCTCTGCAGAGACAACACTACACACCCAATCACAGCTCAGCTCCTCACCACTGCTCTAATCAGCTAACTACAGTACACGTACAGCCACTAACTAAGCAAACAAACAACTACACAGTCAAATACAGTATAAAGAGATGCCACAGCACAGGGCTATGGGAGAGGAGACCGACAGGGTCATAATGATAATAATAATAATATATGTTATTTAGCAGATGCTTTTATCCAAAGAGACTTACAGTCATGCGTGTTTACATTTGATGTATGGGTGGTCCTGGAATTCTGGCATTGCAAGGACCATGCTCTACCAACTGAGTTACAGAGGACCACATAATGATAATTATGATTGATATGGCTAAATAAAGGTAAACATACTGATTGAGAAGTGTACCTCAGTCTATTCTGGTTTAAGTGTGTGTAACTCATAGTCTACATAAACACAACCTTCCTTGTTCACAGAGGTGACCTATCTGGTTTGCATGCTGTGTGTATTCTGGCAAAAGGGCCTCTGTTCTTCTGCACGGAGCGTTTTCTTTTAGTAGCCGTATGGGTTACATTTGTGACAGTCAGTGAGATCAAACACAGAGCTTGCTACCTGGGGCAGGTGAACACACAGGCCCTGGAGCGACACACACACTGTACCCATGTCTCTGCCTGCTCTCTCTAATGGCACCAGAGGGACCGCTAGGACCTGTCATTACTATGTAACCGCTGCTTTACAGGGGCCCCGGGCCCTTAGGGCAGATCGCACCTTTTCAGTGGACACCCCCATGAATGTCTTTCAGAACCCCTCCGGGAACCTGTTTTGTTCCTTGTCAGTGACTCTTTGTTAGTTCCACCTTCTGTTTGAGTGGCAATTTTTGGTTTCTTGCTGGGGAACGTACCAAATTGTTAACTAGCAACAACGACTGGGCCCTAAAAGACACCCACCAGAAGAGGCAAACAAAATAAAACCCAAATCAAACTTAAAGTCAGGAAGCAAACCAAAAAGTGGAGCAAAACGAAAACAGGGAAGATCAGATACATTACAGTTTTTTTAGATATCAACATGGGCCAGGACAGGTGAAACACCTTCTGACTAACGAGGTGACACCAATCGGTGCGCCCAACATGCTAACGTCCATCCCCAAATATAAATGGAAAAACCAAAGCATGTAACACCTTCCCCCTAGCCCCCATCACTATTCAATAGGCCCCGCAGACCAGAGCGATTGTCTGGATATGTTTTCATTAACACGGTCCGGTGTGTTAGCGCTGACGTGCTAAGCTACCCGCGTTGAGTGTGTTGAGATACTGACAAGAGACAATACAAGGTGGCCGGGGGCGCGACGTAAAGGTGGTTTTACCAGACCAATTAAATGACACTGTTACTCCAGTGCCTGGGGCGCCACTGGAGGCGGGGAGCCGTTTGCGGTACAACACCGGGGCTCCCGTTGTGCGTTAGACGCCATTACGTGAAACAACACCTCCCTTAACCGATCGATCATTCACACGCTTTCTGTTCTCCCTCGGAACAGGTTAGCAGGTTTCGAGGGCCCAATTTGTGTGAGGAGAGGTAGACATGCATGGTGTTAGTGTGGAAGTCTAGATAGAAATGGAAAGAGGGAGGGGGACGACAGAGACAAAGGAGCGGGAACAACACATTTTTTATTTGTTGCATTGCAGCAAAGTTCTCTTGCAACAGGGTGATCAAATTAAGATCCTGCATCTGTACCTCTTAGAAATGTGATTGACTGATTGATTGATTTAAAAATGCTTTAGATTCAATGCTTGTTCTCCAGTGCCCTTGCATACACCACTGAAATGGTACAATATGTTCCTGGTACAATATGTTTACCGTCATTTATAAAGCGGCGATAAGACACCTCCAATCTAGGCCACCGCGGGGAAGGAGATACTTTACATGATCACAGGGAAACACTTTATGATCTTTGATCTGCTCACTTTTGTTTGAAATTAAAGTTATCAAACGGGGAATAAACAACAAGGAACAAAACAAAAGCACCCAAGACCTACTAAAAAAAGTCTGCATTTGATTATCCCGATAATGAACATGTCACATGCAGATTAAAAAAGACGGGGAAAAAACTCAGGTGAGTAAAAGGAAAAAAATCCCCAAAGTCTATTCTTCTTCTCCTTCTTTCTCCTTGGTAATTACGGTTCTCTCTCTCGTTCTCTCTCTCGTTGCCGTGTTCCTTTCTATTCTCCCCTTTAGGGCCCCGGGAGACTGATATGAAAGGGAATTGGACACTTGGGGCCATAGATACTGTAATTAAAAATCTTTGCCTTATTTTGGAGTTGATATTTAGTTGGGAAACATCATCAGGTCTGTGCAACCTGTGTTATTAGAGCTGACCTAAATACAACCCAGATTAAACGCTTCAGCAACGCTACGGCAGGCCTTTGTTTTTCACTCATTAGGAGTGGAAATGAGGTGATCATCACAGACACAGGTATAAATACATTAAGGTTATATCCACACAAAAGGATGCTGCAACGCTGCTGAAACCCTTTTGTACCTGTTGGCAGAAACATACCGTACTGTTCACTATACTGAAGTGTGTAATCCTATCACAAATCAGAAACATACCATACTGTTCACTATACTGAAGTGTGTAATCCTATCACAAATCAGAAACATACTATACTGAAGTGTGTAATCCTATCACAAATCAGAAACGTACTGTTCACTATACTGAAGTGTGTAATCCTATCACAAATCAGAAACATACTATACTGAAGTGTGTAATCCTATCACAAATCAGAAACATACTATACTGAAGTGTGTAATCCTATCACAAATCAGAAACATACTGTTCACTATACTGAAATGTGTAATCCTATCACAAATCAGAAACATACTATACTGTTCAGTATACTGAAGTGTGTAATCCTATCACAAATCAGAAACATACCATACTGTTCAGTATACTGAAGTGTGTAATCCTATCACAAATCAGAAACATACCATACTGTACAGTATACTGAAGTGTGTAATCCTATCACAAATCAGAAACATACCGTACTGTTCAGTATACTGAAGTGTGTAATCCTATCACAAATCAGAAACATACCATACTGTTCAGTATACTGAAGTGTGTAATCCTATCACAAATCAGAAACATACTGTACACTATACTGAAGTGTGTAATCCTATCACAAATCAGAAACATACCATACTGTACAGTATACTGAAGTGTGTAATCCTATCACAAATCAGAAACATACCATACTGTTCACTATACTGAAGTGTGTAATCCTATCACAAATCAGAAACGTACTGTTCAGTATACTGAAGTGTGTAATCCTATCACAAATCAGAAACATACTATACTGAAGTGTGTAATCCTATCACAAATCAGAAACGTACTGTTCACTATACTGAAGTGTGTAATCCTATCACAAATCAGAAACGTACTGTTCAGTATACTGAAGTGTGTAATCCTATCACAAATCAGAAACATACTATACTGAAGTGTGTAATCCTATCACAAATCAGAAACGTACTGTTCACTATACTGAAGTGTGTAATCCTATCACAAATCAGAAACGTACTGTTCAGTATACTGAAGTGTGTAATCCTATCACAAATCAGAAACGTACTGTTCACTATACTGAAGTGTGTAATCCTATCACAAATCAGAAACATACTATACTGAAGTGTGTAATCCTATCACAAATCAGAAACGTACTGTTCACTATACTGAAGTGTGTAATCCTATCACAAATCAGAAACATACTATACTGAAGTGTGTAATCCTATCACAAATCAGAAACATACTGTTCACTATACTGAAGTGTGTAATCCTATCACAAATCAGAAACATACTATACTGAAGTGTGTAATCCTATCACAAATCAGAAACATACCATACTGTTCAGTATACTGAAGTGTGTAATCCTATCACAAATCAGAAACATACCATACTGTACAGTATACTGAAGTGTGTAATCCTATCACAAATCAGAAACATACCATACTGTTCAGTATACTGAAGTGTGTAATCCTATCACAAATCAGAAACATACCATACTGTTCAGTATACTGAAGTGTGTAATCCTATCACAAATCAGAAACATACTGTTCAGTATACTGAAGTGTGTAATCCTATCACAAATCAGAAACATACCATACTGTTCAGTATACTGAAGTGTGTAATCCTATCACAAATCAGAAACATACCATACTGTACAGTATACTGAAGTGTGTAATCCTATCACAAATCAGAAACATACCATACTGTTCACTATACTGAAGTGTGTAATCCTATCACAAATCAGAAACATACCATACTGTTCACTATACTGAAGTGTGTAATCCTATCACAAATCAGAAACGTACTGTTTAGTATACTGAAGTGTGTAATCCTATCACAAATCAGAAACGTACTGTTCAGTATACTGAAGTGTGTAATCCTATCACAAATCAGAAACATACCATACTGTTCACTATACTGAAGTGTGTAATCCTATCACAAATCAGAAACGTACTGTTTAGTATACTGAAGTGTGTAATCCTATCACAAATCAGAAACGTACTGTTCAGTATACTGAAGTGTGTAATCCTATCACAAATCAGAAACATACTGTTCAGTATACTGAAGTGTGTAATCCTATCACAAATCAGAAACATACCATACTGTACAGTATACTGAAGTGTGTAATCTTATCACAAATCAGAAACATACCATACTGTTCAGTATACTGAAGTGTGTAATCCTATCACAAATCAGAAACATACCATACTGTACAGTATACTGAAGTGTGTAATCCTATCACAAATCAGAAACATACCGTACTGTTCAGTATACTGAAGTGTGTAATCCTATCACAAATCAGAAACATACCATACTGTTCAGTATACTGAAGTGTGTAATCCTATCACAAATCAGAAACATACCATACTGTTCAGTATACTGAAGTGTGTAATCCTATCACAAATCAGAAACATACCATACTGTTCAGTATACTGAAGTGTGTAATCCTATCACAAATCAGAAACATACCATACTGTACAGTATACTGAAGTGTGTAATCCTATCACAAATCAGAAACATACCATACTGTTCAGTATACTGAAGTGTGTAATCCTATCACAAATCAGAAACATACTGTACACTATACTGAAGTGTGTAATCCTATCACAAATCAGAAACATACCATACTGTTCACTATACTGAAGTGTGTAATCCTATCACAAATCAGAAACATACCATACTGTTCAGTATACTGAAGTGTGTAATCCTATCACAAATCATGATGACTTGACTGTTATGGTGCTGTTTCACAGTAGTTTGACTTTCTTCAGCAATGAGCCGTCATAACAGGCTAACATTACTCAATGAGACATTATAACAGGCTAACATTACTCAATGAGACATAATAACAGGCTAACATTACTCAATGAGACATTATAACAGGCTAACATTACTCAATGAGCCCTCATAACAGGCTAACATTACTCAATGAGCCCTCATAACAGGCTAACATTACTCAATGAGCCCTCATAACAGGCTAACATTACTCAATGAGACATAATAACAGGCTAACATTATTCAATGAGACATAATAACAGGCTAACATTACTCAATGAGACATAATAACAGGCTAACATTATTCAGTGAGACATTATAACAGGCTAACATTACTCAATGAGACATAATAACAGGCTAACATTATTCAATGAGCCCTCATAACAGGCTAACATTACTCAATGAGCCCTCATAACAGGCTAACATTACTCAATGAGCCCTCATAACAGGCTAACATTACTCAATGAGACATTATAACAGGCTAACGTTAATCAATGAGCCATAATAACAAGCTAACCGCAGGAGGTTGGTGGCAATTTAATTGGGGAGGATGGGCACGTGGTAACGGCTGGAGCAGAATAGGTGGAAAGGTATCAACAACATCAAACACATGGTTTCCATGGGATTGACGCATTTCCATTCGCTCCCTTCCAGCCATTATTATGAGCCGTCCTCCCCTCAGCAGCCTCCTCTGAGGCTAACATTATCCAATGAGCCATTATAACAGGCTAACATTATCCAATGGGCCATTATAACAGGCTAACATTATCCAATGGGCCATTATAACAGGCTAACATTATCCAATGAGCCATCATATCAGACTAATGTTATCCAATGAGCCATTATAACAGGCTAACATTATCCAATGGGCCATTATAACAGGCTAACATTATCCAATGAGCCATTATAACAGGCTAACATTATCCAATGAGCCATTATAACAGGCTAACATTATCCAATGAGCCCTTATAACAGGCTAACATTATCCAATGAGCCATCTTAACAGGCTAACATTATCCAATGAGCCATTATAACAGGCTAACACTATCCAATGAGCCATTATAACATGCTAACATTATCCAATGAGCCCTTATAACAGGCTAACATTATCCAATGAGCCATCTTAACAGACTAACGTTATCCAATGAGCCATCATAACAGGCTAACATTATCCAATGAGCCCTTATAACAGGCTAACATTATCCAATGAGCCATCTTAACAGACTAACGTTATCCAATGAGCCATCATAACAGGCTAACATTACTCAATGAGGCCCAAACCCTGTCCAACAGCCAAGCTATATGCTAACTCACTTTAGAATGTCCACTACCAGCATCAATTGACTTCTGTGTGCCTACTTCAACAAAGTCAGCCAGTGTAGAGGAAAATTGAGGAAAATAATTAATGAATGCAGTTCCAGAATAATCTTGACTGGCCAACTTAAACCAAACTCTATTAGTGTACAGCGTCTTTGTCTGAATAAACTATGTAGCTTGTGATCACAGTAAACACAGAGAGGAAGGTTATAGTCTACTTTGGTCTCTACTCGTCACACAAACCCAGTCGCCCACCTCCCCTAGGGCCCCTTGTCCCCACAATCTCTGCCTTGGCACATTTACAGTACAACGTCTGAGAATCCCCCCCCCCCCCCCTTCACACAGCACAGTCACTGCTGATTTAATTAGCCCAATCATTAAACAAGGCTTAATTAGAGTCCCTTCTTTCTGAAGGAACAACAGTAGCTGGAGATCTGTTCCTTGTCATTACTGCATAATAATTACCAACTGCAGAATAATTGCAGATGATATCCGCCATCCCTATGCCAGCGTTGACAACAAACAAACACGTTTGAGAAGTTGGTAATATTGTTGTTTGGGCATGGTGGTGCTTGACTCAAAAGTTACAACGGTTTTGGTTGAGTATGTAAGTAAGTAGCCTTGCACATGCCTTGGCTTGTGTGAGCTGGAACTGTTCACAGGAGCTACTAAGCTACTGAGCCTGTTTCTGTAGTGTGAGGCAGCTTGATGTAGAAGTACACACTCTGGACAGGACGCTAGTCTATCTGCTGTGTCTGTAGCATGAGGCAGCTTGATGTACAAGTACACACCCTGGACAGGATGCTAGTCTTTCTCCTGTTTCTGTAGTGTGAGGCAGCTTGATGTACAAGTACACACCCTGGACAGGATGCTAGTCTTTCTCCTGTTTCTGTAGTGTGAGGCAGCTTGATGTACAAGTACACACCCTGTACAGGATGCTAGTCTTTCTCCTGTTTCTGTAGTGTGAGGCAGCTTGATGTACAAGTACACACCCTGGACAGGACGCTAGTCTTTCTCCTGTTTCTGTAGTGTGAGGCAGCTTGATGTACAAGTACACACCCTGTACAGGATGCTAGTCTTTCTCCTGTTTCTGTAGTGTGAGGCAGCTTGATGTACAAGTACACACCCTGGACAGGACGCTAGTCTATCTCCTGTGTCTGTAGCATGAGGCAGCTTGATGTACAAGTACACACCCTGGACAGGACGCTAGTCTATCTGCTGTGTATGTAGCATGAGGCAGCTTGATGTACAAGTACACACCCTGGACAGGACACTAGACTATATGCTGTGTCTGTAGCATGAGGCAGCTTGATGTACAAGTACACACTCTGGACAGCACGCTAGTCTATCTCCTGTGTCTGTTGCATGAGGCAGCTTGATGTACAAGTACACACCCTGGACAGGATGCTAGTCTATCTGCTGTGTATGTAGCATGAGGCAGCTTGATGTACAAGTACACACCCTGGACAGGACACTAGTCTATCTCCTGTGTTTGTAGCATGAGGCAGCTTGATGTACAAGTACACACCCTGGACAGGACACTAGTCTATCTGCTGTGTTTGTAGTGTGAGGCAGCTTGATGTACAAGTACACACCCTGGACAGGACGCTAGTCTATCTGCTGTGTCTGTAGCATGAGGCAGCTTGATGTACAAGTATACACCCTGGACAGGACACTAGTCTATCTCCTGTGTCTGTAGTGTGAGGCAGCTTGATGTACAAGTACACACCCTGGACAGTACACTAGTCTGGGTCACATGACAGCCTCCACAAACAGCCATGTTTACAGGTAGACTCAGCCATGTTTACAGGTAGACTCAGCCATGTTTACAGGTAGACTCAGCCATGTTTACAGGTAGACTCAGCCATGTTTACAGGTAGACTCAGCCATGTTTACAGGTAGACTCAGCCATGTTTACAGGTAGACTCAGCCATGTTTACAGGTAGACTCAGCCATGTTTACAGGTAGACTCAGCCATGTTTACAGGTAGACTCAGCCATGTTTACAGGTAGACTCAGCCATGCACAAGTAAACAGGAATATCGGGTCGAATTCCGCAACAACTAGGAGCGTTGAAACGCGAGTCTAAACTTCTCAGCTGTTTTGGTCCCGTAGCGATCACCTTGTAGCAATGTGTGGCGCCCCCATGCACATGCGGTAGGTAGCCTAGTGGTTAGAGCGTTGGGCCAGTAACCGAAAGGTTGCTAAATCGAATCCCCGAGCCGACAAGGTCAAAAATCAGTCGTTCTGCCCCTGAACAAGGCGGTATACCCACTGTTCCTAGGCTGTCATTGTAAATAATAATTTGTTTTTAACTGACTTGCCTAGTTAAATAAAGGTTAAATCAAAAATAAAATGCTCAGATACACTGTGTGAGAGCAAAGTCTTGCATCACGCTCATCTGCAGTGCTGCTCGTGGCAACGTCATATCGCTGAGTCTCAGTTAAAGTAGTGTTGTCTAAGGGCTCTTGATTGAAATACAAGCCCAGATATGTAGAGTACACTACAGTAAAGATATTAAGTTAATCTTCTCTTAATGGACCCTGGGTTGACACAGTGCAGTGCCTATAGCAACCAAACTCCTCCCCCGAGGGTACTGAAGGGTAAATATTACCGCTCAATATCACACCAGCTTCCGCCACCCTCTAGTAAAACTTGAGCGTCCTCCCAATCGGCGATCGTAAAGGGCAGTGCGCCGACGACTTTTCAAAGGTTTTTTTGGGGGGGGGCTGTCAGGAGGGTTGAGTAGAAGGTTAAAGCTACAGTCTGTGATCTGGGACTCTGTTCAATGGTCATTTCAATTCAACAGGGCTTCTGTTGTGTTGTTTTTCAAATCCCAGAATGTAGCTTTGAAATGAGTGTGAAAGAGGATCTAGGGAGGGACGGGGAGCAGTTCATTATGGGCCAAACAAACTGCAGATTGAAGGCCATATGCGTGTCCCAAATCACACCCTATTCTCTATTTTCAATAGGGCAGTGGCCAAAAGTAGTGCACTAAATAGAGCATAGGGTGCTATTTGGGAGGAAGAAGACCATATATGCAGTCATTTCCCTGTGTTCATAAAGCCAGGCCCATTAAACTCAGCTCCAGTCAATAATTAGGATGCCACAAATAAACCAAGGCAATTAAATCAATATGGGCCTGGGCCATTTCAACCCCATTCTCCCTGGGCTGTTGATTGGCTAGACACCCTGTGGCACAGGGCACGTCTTCAGACACTACATCTTCGTACTGTGTTATTCATGGTGGGGTGTAGTGGCTGGTGTGGGTCCGGGGCCCCTGGCTAGTAAATTATTATGAGAGGAGGGGAGCACCAGTGGAGCTGGGTAGGTGTGTGTGTATACAGTAGGAGCCTAAGATGGGGTTCTACTGAGAGATATTGGGCTTTATTTCATGAAAAGCCACCGGGTGGAGAGCAGAGGAGTGAGAGAGAGAGCGGGAGAGAGAAGGAAAGGGAGTGAGAGAGGGGGAAAGAGAGAGAGGGAAAGAGGGCGAGAGAAAGAGAGCGGCAAATAAAGAGAGAGAGAGAGAGAGAGAGGAGGAAATGAGAAGCAATGTTTTATTTGTCTGTGAGAGGATGTTTACAGTCGTGGCCAAAAGTATTGAGAATGACACAAATATACATTTTCACAATGTCTGCTGCCTCAGTTTGTATGATGACAATTTGCATATACTCCAGAATGTTATGAAGAGATGACACAAAATGACCAGCTGACATCATTGCAGTGATTCTCTCGTTAACACAGGTGTGAGTGTTGACGAGGACAAGGCTGGAGATCACTCTGTCATGCTGATTGAGATTGAATAACAGACTGGAAGCTTCAAAAGGAGGGTGGTGCTTGGAATCATTGTTCTTCCTCTGTCAACCACTTGCTGCCAGTAAGATTGCACCTAATTCAACCATTTATCGGATCATCAAGAACTTCAAGGAGTGCGGTTCAATTGTTGTGAAGAAGGCTTCAGGCCACCCAAGAAAGTTCAGCAAGAGCCAGGACCGTCTCCTGAAGTTGATTCAGCTGCAGGATCGGGGCACCACCAGTACAGAGCTTGCTCAGGAATGGCAGCAGGCAGATGTGAGTGCATCTGCATGCACAGTGAGGCAAAGACTTTTGGAGGATGGCTTGGTGTCAAGAAGGGCAGCAAAGAAGTCACTTCTCTCCAGGAAAAACATCAGGGAGAGACTGATATTCTACAAAAGGTACAGGGATTGGACTGCTGAGGAATGGGGTAAAGTCATTTTCTCTGATGAATCCCCTTTCCGATTGTTTGGGGCATCCGGAAAAAAGCTTGTCCGGAGAAGACAAGGTGAGCGCTACCATCAGTCCTGTGTCATGCCAACAGTAAAGCATCATGAGATCATTCATGTGTGGGGTTGCTTCTCAGCCAAGGGAGTGGGCTCACTCACAATTTTGCCTAAGATCACAGCCATGAATAAAGAATGGTACATCCTCCGAGAGCAACTTCTCCCAACCATCCAGGAACAGTTTGGTGACAAACAAACAATGCATTTTCCAGCATGATGGAGCACCTTGCCATAAGGCAAAAGTGATAACTAAGTGGCTCGGGGAACAAAACATCTATATTTTGGGTCCATGGCCAGGAAACTCCTCAGACCTTAATCCCATTGAGAACTTGTGGTCAATCCTCAAGAGGCGGGTGAACAAACAAAAACCCACAAATTCTGACAAACTCCAAGCATTGATTATACAAGAATGGGGCGCATGCCAGGGCGGATTGCAGAGGTCTTGAAAAAGAAGGGTCAACACTGCAAATATTGACTCTTTGCATCAACTTCATGTAATTGTCAATAAAAGCCTTTGACACTTTATGAAATGCTTGTAAATATACTTCAGTATTCCACAGTAATGTCTGACAAAAATATCTAAAGACACTGAAGCAGCAAACTTTGTGGAAATTAATATGTGTCATTCTCAATACTTTTGGCCACAACTGTAGGGCAGTAGCGAGGGGTGACAAGATAATAAAGATCTAGCCTTGTGCAGATAACTAGAACACGTTTCCTAGAAATAACTAAGTGTGCTTGTACTGTAGCTACCAGTAGAGAGATGTCTTATTAAAGTATTCACATGAACACACTACCAGTAGAGAGTGGTCTTATTAAAGTATTCACATGAACACACTACCAGTCGAGAGTGGTCTTATTAAAATATTCACATGAAAACACTACCAATAGAGAGATGTCTTATTAAAGTATTCACATGAACACACTACCAGTAGAGAGTGGTCTTATTAAAGTATTCACATGAACACACTACCAGTAGAGAGTGGTCTTATTAAAGTATTCACATGAACACACTACTAGTAGAGAGATGTCTTATTAAAGTATTCACATGAACACACTACCAGTAGAGAGATGTCTTATTAAAGTATTCACATGAACACACTACTAGTAGAGAGATGTCTTATTAAAGTATTCACATGAACACACTACCAGTAGAGAGTGGTCTTATTAAAGTATTCACATGAACACACTACTAGTAGAGAGATGTCTTATTAAAGTATTCACATGAACACACTACCAGTAGAGAGTGGTCTTATTAAAGTATTCACATGAACACACTACCAGTAGAGAGTGGTCTTATTAAAGTATTCACATGAACACACTACCAGTCGAGAGTGGTCTTATTAAAATATTCACATGAAAACACTACCAATAGAGAGATGTCTTATTAAAGTATTCACATGAACACACTACCAGTAGAGAGTGGTCTTATTAAAGTATTCACATGAACACACTACCAGTAGAGAGTGGTCTTATTAAAGTATTCACATGAACACACTACCAGTAGAGAGTGGTCTTATTAAAGTATTCACATGAACACACTACTAGTAGAGAGATGTCTTATTAAAGTATTCACATGAACACACTACCAGTAGAGAGATGTCTTATTAAAGTATTCACATGAACACACTACTAGTAGAGAGATGTCTTATTAAAGTATTCACATGAACACACTACCAGTAGAGAGGTGTCTTATTAAAGTATTCACATGAACACACTACCAGTAGAGAGTGGTCTTATTAAAGTATTCACATGAACACACTACTAGTAGAGAGATGTCTTATTAAAGTATTCACATGAACACACTACCGGTAGGATGGTCTTATTAAAGTATTCACAGCGTTCAAACACCATCACCCATACACAGTACATCAACACTGAAAATACAATAGTTCCACACTCAAAACACACACCTCTTCAATCAATTCCTCACACTCTGTCACACACACACTAAAGTAGCCACTGTGTCAGGGCCTCTCCCTCTGTCCTTGTTATGTTGACGTGTGGCTGGCTGGTGTGGTGTTGACAGTGACAGTGAGCCTGGCGGGGCAGTGGGTGGTGGTGGCTGTGGCCCAGAGCCAGACACAGTAGACAGACGGACAGCCCGGTGACTGATGGTTCTGCTATTGACAGTGCCACTGAGATAATAAAGTGCTGTCCCACAGGCAGCTCCATTAGGGCCTGACAGTGACAGGACTGGGCTGCTGCAGAAGGAGTCAGGACACACACACACACACACACACACACACACACACACACACACAAACACACACACATACAAACTCAACCACCCACCCACCCACCCACCAAGTGACAGCCAGCCAGCTAAGGACATGGATCTCTCTTTCCTGCCCTCTTTCTCTCTCTCTGTCTATTTCTGTCTCTTCTCCTTTTTAACTGCGGTGACAGGGCAGTGTGGAGGAACAGGACAGATCATATCCCTGTTAAGGAAGCCTTGTTATTAGTGCGACTGCCACAGGCAGCAGGGTGACAGACAGGCCATAGTGTTCACTGTTTCACATTCTCCTGCTCACTGAGCAACTCAAATGGATGACAGGAAGACAGAAGAGTGCTGCCTGCTTTCTAGAATATTGTCATTTCTATTGATGTACAGTTCAATCGGAAGTTTACATACACCTTCGCCAAATACATTTAATCTCAGTTTTTCCACAATTCCTGACATTTAATCCTAGTAAAAATGCCCTGTTTTAGGTCAGTTATGATCACCACCTTATTTTAGGAATATGAAATGTCAGAATAATAGTAGAGAGAATGATTTATTTCAGCTTTTATTTCTTTCATCACATTCCCAGTGGGTCAGAAGTTTACATACACTCAATTAGTATTTGGTAGCACTGCCTTTAAATTGTTTAACTTGGGTCAAACGTTTCGGGTAGCCTCCCACAAGCTTCCCACAATAAGTTGGGTGAATTTTGGCCCATTCCTCCTGACAGAGCTGGTGTAACTGAGTCAGGTTTGTAGGCCTCCTTGATCGCACACGCCTTTTCAGTTCTGCCCACACATTTTCTATAGGATGAGTACAGGGCTTTGTGATGGCCTTGACTTTATTGTCCTTAATCCATTTTTCACAACTTTGGAAGTATGCTTGGGGTCATCGTCCATTTGGAAGACCCATTTGCGACCAAGCTTTAACTTCCTGACTGATGTCTTGCGATGTTGCTTCAATATATCCCCATCATTTTCTTTCCTCATGATTCCATCTATTTTGTGAAGTGCACCAGTCCCTCCTGCAGCAAAGCACCCCCACAACATGATGCTGCCACCCCCGTACTTCACGGTTGGGATGGTGTTCTTCGGCATACAAGCCTCCCCCTTTTCCTCCAAACATAACAATGGTTATTAAGGACAAACAGTTCTATTTTTGTTTAATCCAACCAGAGGACATTTCTCCCAAAAATACAATCTTTGTCCCCATGTGCAGTTGCAAACCGTAGTCTGGCATTTTTATGGCGGTTTTGGAGCAGTGGCTTCTTCCTTGCTGAGCGGCATTTCAGGTTATGTCGATATAGGTTTTACTGTGGATATAGATACTTTTGTACATGTTTCCTCCAGCTCCTTCACAAGGTCCTTTGCTGTTGTTCTGGGATTGATTTGCACTTTTCGCACCAAAGTACGTTAATCTCTAGGAGACAGAACGCGTCTCCTTCCTGAGCGGTATGACGGCTGCGTGGTCCCATGATGTTTATACTAGCGTACTATTGTTTGTACAGATGAATGTGGTACCTTCAGGCATTTGGAAATTGCTCCCAAGGATGAACCAGACTTGTGGAGGTCTAGAATTTATTTTCTGAGATCTTGGCTGATTTCTTTTGATTTTCCCATGATGTCAAGCAAAGAGGCACTGAGTGTGAAGGCAGGCCTTGAAATACATTCACAGGTACACCTCCAATTGACTCAAATGATGTCAATTAGCCATGACATAATTTTCTGGAATTTTCCAAGCTGTTTAAATGCACAGTCAACTTAGTGTATGTAAACTTCTGACCCACTGGATTTGTGATACAGTGAATTATAAGTTAAATAATCTGTCTGTAAACAATTGTTGGAAACATGACTTGTGTCATGCACATAGTAGATGTCCTAACCAACTTGACAAAACTATAGTTTATTAACAAGACATTTGTGGAGTGGTTGAAAAACTACTTTTAATGACTCCAACCTAAGTTTATGTAAACTTCCGACTTCAACTGTATCTATTATGTCTTCTTAGTTCTCTAAAGACAACGTGTCAGTGTGTGAAGATAGGATGCACACTGACAAGGAACAACTGCCTGTGGTCTCCACTGTCTGTCTCCACCTTACGAAAATGACATGCACCTGCAGTCACACAGAGAGACAGAGACACAGAAACAAAGACACACAGGCATAGACACAGAGACATATACACAGAAATAGAGACACAAAGACAGAAACACAGACACGTAGATACAGATAGAGACAAAGAGACAGACACAGAGACAGAAACAGAGGCACAGAGACAAAGAGAGACAGAGACAGACAGAGACAGGGACACAGAAAGAGAGACAGGGACACAGAAACAGAGATAGAGAGAAAGACACAGAGACACAGAGATAGAGAAACTGAGATAGAGACACAGAGACAGAGACACACAGAAACAAAGACAGAGACATATGCTGTAGAGTACAGTACACACCACTAGCACAACTAAGCACAGTCACAGTCGGCTTCCTTTTTCTAAAATCTCACCTGCCAACAAACTCCCCTTGATGTTTGTGTGTCCCTCTAGAGATACTGTGAGTTTATTAAGCCAGGCACAGAGAGAGAGAGAGAGAGAGAGAGAGAGAGAGAGAGAAGACTTGAAAGGGGATGGATATAAAAAGTCTGGCGTGAGAGAGCGAGGGATAGAAAAAAAAGAGATAGAGAGAGAGGGGGGGGGGGGGGGGGGGTCACCACGGCAGTGTCTGTGGCCCCCTCCGGGACCCGGGGGCTAGTCTCAGCTTTGTCATCCCCCTCTCCTCCCTCTCTCTCTCCTCTGCCCGCGGAAAACGTCGATAGCAGCCTGCCGGTGGACCGTCTCTGGTGGACGCTCGCTCATTCTCCCGGCATCGACAGCAACGCCAAATCAATATTTAGTTCCCCACTAACAAGCTGCCTTGGGGTCTGAGCCAGAGAGAGCGAGAGTGAGAAAAAGATGGGGGGGATAAAGAGATCGGGGGGGGGGGAGAGAGAGAGTGCGAAAGAAAGCGAGAGTGCGAGAGAGACAATGAGAGAGCAAGAGAGAAAGGAAGGGGAGGAATGCAGGAGGACAGTGGTGGAGTGGGGGCCTGAGAGCAGTCCGGATGGAGGGGAAAACATGGATTGAGTGGAGCCAGTGTGTGTCTGTGAGGGGAGGTGAAAAGGTCAGAGGAAGAGCCGGTGTGTGTCGTGGTGAGGAGGCGACGCATGAGTGCCTGCAGCGCGAATTGACATGGACACGGACACACACACTCAATCTGAACCGGATCACACAGAGCTGACGGCACATACACACAGACAAGTGTTTGTACACAACTCACACAGTCTTTTCTTCTCTCTATTGTAACTAGTTCATTCTTGATTTAGACAAACATTTGTTGGTTCATCTCTATGTGAGACCACAATGGCTGAACTCTATCAGTACCAGTGATGTGGTGGAAAATCAAATCGGTGGGTAAGCTCTGATCACCGTTCGCGGTGAGTAAAGTAACACTCTTCATACCCTGAAGGGGTGTGTTTACCCTCCACTACTGATCCTAACTACTGTAGATAATACTAAAAACACTAGCAGACTTGAAACCAGACCTGCTGTTGGAGGATCTTCATGACCTGGTCCAGCCACTCCTGGTCTCTCCTGCTGTCTGCTGCCACATCATCCTCCTCCTGCAGAGACACACAACAACCACCAAAGATGAACAAATAATAATAATAATAATGATATATGCCATTTAGTAGAAGCTTTTATCCAAAGCAACTTACAGTCATGCGTGCATACAATTTAAGTATGGGTGGGCCCAGCGGGAATCAACCCACAACCATTTGGCCATGTTCTACAACTGAGCCTCACAGGGCGACTCGTCTCTGTACAACCAGAAAATCACTCAATTTAAGGCAATTTCACTTCAACGCAGATACAAAAATAAAGGCTGAGGTGAGTTCAGAAAATGAAGCATTCATTCATTCATTCATGAAAAATAAGAGAAAAGAAGGAGTCAGCGTGATGAGCCAAGCAAAGCCCCCTGCCAAACCCTCCCCTAACCCGAACGGCCCTGGGACAATTGTGCACCGGCGGATGGGTGAACCCCAGACTGTAGTGGCACCTCAGCACTGCGATGCCTTAGACCGCTGCTCCACTCAGGGTCAGTCTTTATTAAAGAGACACCAGCGTGCAGATAGTGCAACCTTGTTACTGCTAATGAGCCTCCCTGGCTCTCCTATCCCCTAGACGGATGGGGATGGTGGGCCTCCCTGGCTCTCCTATCCTCTAGACGGATGGGGATGGTGGGCCTCCCTGGCTCCCCTAGACGGATGGGGATGGTGGGCCTCCCCGGCTCCCCTAGACGGATGGGGATGGTGGGCCTCCCCGGCTCCTCCAGACGGATGGGGATGGTGGGCCTCCCTGGCTCCCCCAGACGGATGGGGATGGTGGGCCTCCCCGGCTCCCCCAGACTGATGGGGATGGTGGGCCTCCCTGGCTCCCCTAGACGGATGGGGATGGTGGGCCTCCCTGGCTCCCCTAGACAGATGGGGACGGTGGGCCTCCCTGGCTCCCCTAGACAGATGGGGACGGTGGGCCTCCCTGGCTCCCCTAGACGGATGGGGACGGTGGGCCTCCCCGGCTCCCCTAGACGGATGGGGACGGTGGGCCTCCCTGGCTCCCCTAGACGGATGGGGACGGTGGGCCTGGTGGTAGCGTTAGCGCACAGCTAATTTCCATGTCTTCAGAGACCCTCATTAGTGTGACTGGAGAGGGAGGGAGGAAGGAAGGAAGGGAGGGAGGGAGGGAGGGAGGGAGGGAGGGAGGGAGGGTGGGTGGGTGGGAGGGAGGGAGGGTGGGAGGGAGGGAGGGTGGGAAGGAAGGAAGGAAAAGGGACTAGGTAGAGGCAGAGACAGGTAGTGAGACAGGCAGAGCGAAAGAGAGCGATAGAATGAGAGAGAGCGATAGAATGAGAGAGAGCGATAGAATGAGAGCGAGCGATAGAATGAGAGCGAGCGATAGAATGAGAGCGAGGTGAGGTGTGGGCTTGCTTGGTGGTGGGCTCCTCATCACCCCTGCCTCCCACGGAGGTGAGAAGGGTGTGTATGTGTGTGGCCCCTCAGAGGATGCATAACAATACACTGACCCTTCGTCTCTCATTAGGGGCCCTGTTGGAAAACAAACTGGCCTGGCAATTATGTCCTTATTACAGACGCATCATTAAGTCCACAACAAGCTGCTGCTGCCAAAGGAGAAGGAGCTGATCACTACTGCCACTCTCTTACTGCCTGTCTACCGCTGGATGGAGTGGCAGGGAGAGAGTATGCTGAGGCTGAGAGTGTGCTAGTGTGTGTGTATTACTTTTATTTTTAATTCTATTTGTTTTATTTAGGTATATTATTTCTTTAGTAATTTGGATATATTTTTTTCTTAATTTATTATGTTATTTGTCCATTTTATGTATTATTTGTTTATATGTAAAAAAAATAAAAAATAAAAAAATTAGATTTTTTAATAGTTCTTAAAAACAATGTTTTGACTGCATTATTGGTTAGTAAGGATTTCACTGTTGTATTCGGAGCATGTTGCAAATAGCATTTGATTTGTGTGTGTTTGAGTGTGTAGGGCCGTGGCAACACAAAGGGTTTTGCCCACAACCACCCTCAGTAACAGCGGAAAATAAATACAAGGTACAGTATAGCAGAACAACTCCTCCTCTCAAACTGAGAGAACCACACTGCTGCCCCTATTCCACTCTGTCTGAATCTTTCAGTCACAGAAACAAACATCTCAACATCAACATTTGACTCTGTAAAATAACTGGTGGAAAACTCTCTGTTACTAAGTAAGCAGTAGGTGGATTCCAACCTGGACAGATTAAAACACGTCTGGTTTCCTAGTAACTTCCAGTTGCATAAAGATCTACACAGACACACAATTACTGTTCCCCCTTGTCCTTCCATGGTTCCTGGGGGATTTTCAATTAGCAAGACACAGTGACTGGCTCCTCTCCTCTCCTCTCCCAACACACACACACACACACACACACACACACACACACACACACACACACACACACACACACACACACACACACACACACACACACACACACACACACACACACACACACACACACACACACACACACACACACACACACACACACACACACACACACACACACACACACACACACACACACACACACACACACACCCTTCCAGTGACAGACCACTTACCCGTTCTCCAGTGGGTCCCTGAGCACCCGACAGCGCCGTGATCCACGGACGAGCAATTAACACCAACAGACACACACACGCCGTTGACCGGGCGGAATGCCATTAGCCGCCATTAACACACACCCTGAGCAAAGCTCACCTCACACACACTTCACGGTCATTAAGCTCTGATAAGTTGGAACATTTCTTCAAACATATCTAGGCCCTGTCATTCCAGGGTAGGTGGTGCCTGATTCCTGGCTGGCATACACTCTCACATCCTGTGATGAAGACAGGAAGTTGATTGTAACGCTGTGTCGGTTAATTGACGACAAGGGAGAAGAGCGAGAGAAGGAGTGATCTATGGGGAGGAAGTAGAGACGTACTGTAGTTAGAGCTTGTGTTCATGAAACAAAGGGTCCTTCTTGAACAAGAAAAGCCATGAGCCAAATCACTTTTATAGCGAGTAAGAGTGTGAGATGTTCAATATTGTGGTGTTTTCTTCTTCTCTTGAATAAGAGATAGTTGTACCCTAGCCTGGTTCCATTCTGTTATGTACGTAGACATGTTTTCTAGAATTGTCTTCCTATACATAAAGCTAGTGTTTCCCCTATATGCATTTAGGGGATCGTGGACGCCACTGCAAAACAATTTGAATATACTGTATATATAATGTAGATAGATGTATGTCAGATGTTTGCCCCAGGAAGACCCCAGAAAGAACAAGCCCCCCACCCCCCATTCCATAACTCTGATAAATCCCAAACACACTAGACCACCACGTTATGTTACAGCCTTACTCTAAAATTGATTAAATTGTTTTTTTATTTTTCTCTACCCCTCATCAATCTACACACAATACCCCACAAAGCAAAAACAGATTTTTAGAAATGTTTGCAAATGTATTAAATATAAGAAATATCACATTTACATAATTATTCAGACCCTTTGCTCAGTACTTTGTTGAAGCACCTTTGGCAGTGAATATAGCCTTGAGTCTTCTTGGGTATGATGCTACGAGGTTGGCACACCTGTATTTGGCAAGTTTCACCCATTCTTCTCTGCTTCACCATAGGGATGGTGCCAGGTTTCCTCCAGGCCAAAGAGTTCAATCTTGGTTTCATCCGACCAGAGAATCTTGATTCTCATGGTCTGAGAGTCTTTAGGCAAACTTCAAGCGGGCTGTGATGTGCCTTTTACTGAGGAGTGGCTTCCGTCTGGGCACTCTACCATAAAGGCCTGTCTGTGCCTCGACACAATCCTGTGTCAGAGCTCTACGGACAATTCCTTCGGCCTCATGACTTGGTTTTTGCTCTGACATGGACTGTCAACTGTGGGACCTTATATAGACAGATGTGTGCCTTTCCGAATCATGTCCAATCTATTGAATTTACCACAGGTGAACTCCAAATCAAGTTGTAGAAACATCTCAAGGATGATCAATGAAAACAGGATGCACCTGAGCTCAATCTTGAGGGTCTGAATACTTATGTAAATAAAAACCTGTTTTGGCTTTGTCATTATGGGGTATTGTGTGTAGAGTGATGAGGAAAATGTTTTATTTCATCCATTTTAGAATAAGGCTGTAATGTAACAAAATGTGGAAAAGGTCAAGGGGTCTGAATACTTTCCGAATGCACTGTCCATGATGCCTACTCCCCCATACTTATCCAGTCAACGACTAGAAAGGTTATATAGCTACATTTACCATAGCACTCTGTTACATGAGACTGAAATATTTTTCAATCTGAGCTCCTAGAGTGTGCGGCTCTCCTTCATTTTTAAAAAGTGTTCCACTGCGCTAGCCAGCACCTCGCCTAAATAGGTGTGCGTTTCTTTCGCCTCTACACGAGACTGAACCGCCACAGAGGCCAAGTGCCAGTTAGATTCCTCTGACTGAACTGGGACTTCAATACAAGTCAACGGTCTTTCCATGTTTTCCTATCAGTGACGGTAACCTATACTTGTATCTGTTCCCACTGGGTCATTGTGAAGGTGGTAGAATACATCTATTAACAACTGATACAGGGTCAGATATTACATCTATCCCGCAGTGACTATTTTATGGATTCATGATCCTGTACCTCATCGGTGTCCAGCATTTCAGCCAGGTCCATCTCGGTCATGTTGAGGATGGACGCAGCAATGGACTGGGCCTTGACCATGGACTGCTTGGACAGCCCTCCGGCACCTTCTGCCTTCTTCTTCTCCGCCATCTTCCTGTTCTTCCTCAGCTGCGATTTGGCGTCCTGCACCTCGCGGAGAGTTTCGCTTGCCAGAGCCTGAGAGGAAGAACATGTAGAAAGGGTGATGAAACTAGAGAAAGCGAGAGAGACGGATACAGATGTAGCATCTAAATTTGAGCCAGTTTTCTACAGCAGGGAAAAAAAGTCCTGCAACAACAGGAAATGTGACTTATTATGTGTATTATAATTTATGGACATTTTTTTGTAAGGGAAAAGTGGAAATTACAGACTTCAGAAGCCTTTTTAAACTTTAAATACACCACAAGTTCAACATTTCCTGCATTGTTGGAAAGTTCTCCTGCAACAGGGTGATCAAATTAAGACCCTACACCTGTATAAATGATGAATAAGTTAAACCTATCAAGACAAGAGCCGAGGGCGTCAGCAGCAATATTGAGTTTGACACTGAAATTCTCTGGTTCGTTCGCTCATTCTCCGTATAGGAGTTTAGTACCTGAGAAGGTTTCCGAGTTATCCGACCAATTGAATGGCACCGTGATGACGGGCACAGAGGGTATCTACGCATCTTGGATATCAACAATAGGTTTTATCTCCGTTAAATCCCCTCAGAATTGACGCGGACCGAATCACGCATGGGAAAGATGCTACCTTTGATTTATTTGCTTTTGAATGGGCTCACCATACAACTAACCAATACAACGGCATAGCAGTGTAAATAATTGAGCAATGAGGTGCATTTAAAATGTTGCCCGAGATAGTGTGTGTGTGTGTGTGTGTGTGTGTGTGTGTGTGTGTGTGAAACCTCATTGGTCTTCGGGCACCTCAGAGGCCTGAATCCACTAAATGGCAGTTGGCTCTAAATACAAAGAGAGCGAGACAATTAAATGTCAAAGCTGCCACTGTACATGAGAAAGTCAATAACCCAAAACTCCCCTTTGCTTCATTTTGAGCTTATTGATCGATGCAATAATCTTCTGTATCATTCCCCTGTAAGCTCGCCTGAAAAGCTGACCTTGGAATGGACGGTCAGCCGAGAGATGGGCTAGGTAGCATGAGACCGCTTTTCAAGCACACACACACAAAACATACACAAGGGAAGCTGCACACATACAGAAACAGGCGTACACACACACACACACGTACCCCCCCCCCCCCCCATATTCTGTGTACATAACCCAGGCTAATCATAAACAGACATACAGTAGACGTCTCCATTGCTTTAGTTTCTTTCGGGCGTGTGAAATAAAAGTACTTTAAGAAGTACTTAGTTGAGGCTCTGCTAGATTTCATAAGGGAGAGCTCAGAGAGTTGGTGGGGAGAGTTATCGTTGACAGACAGTTCGTGGACGGAGCCGATGGATGGTATTAGATAGACTATTAGTAAAATAAATCAAATGTAAATGCATTGAAGCTCAGACAAAAACACAAATGCGCTGATTATGAATATGACTAAACAGACTAGGATATTCTGTAGGGTTTCTCTGTACATTGTATAAAGTATTTATACTTTTCTTACACAGCCCTTAGCCGTGGTATATTGGCCATATACCACACACCCTGAGGTGCATTAGTGCTATTATAAACTGGTTACCAACGTAATTAGAGCAGTAAAAATAAATGTTTTGTCATACCCGTGGTATACGGTCTGATATACCACAGCTATCTTCATTTTCCTGATAGACCAAACTGGCTTTAGTCTCCTTAAGTGTGCCGAGACTGTGTCCTGGAGGAATTCACAGCTCATTAAGAAACTGCCAGAGATCCTATTCTTTTATTTACAGCCCTAATAGATATTTACTGTCGCTAGTCAAGGGTTACAATCAATTGACCCAAACCCTGAATGTGTGAAATAATCCGGAAAGAGATTAAGGGGTGAATTCATCACTCATTTTGAGCCCTGGGAGAGAGGGAGAAAGAGAGGGAGAAAGAGAGGGAGAAAGAGAGAGAGAGAAATAATCAGTGTGTGTGTGTATATATGAAATTGAGACCAATTGTATCTCACACAATTTTGTGTGTGTGTGTGTGTGTGTGTGTGTACACCGAGTCAGTCGCACACAGATCTTACCCTGACAAACCTAGTATCACAATCACCGTAGCCAGAGGGCCAATTTAGACAGCAGAGGCTTACAACATGGAGATCAACTGAGCAGGGAAACACTGTCCTTCTCTAATAACTACCCCCATTCGTTTAGATCACTCTCACTAGATCACACACTCAAAACAACTGTCTGGAAGGACTTACAACATGGAGATCAACTGAGCAGGGAAACACTGTCCTTCTCTAATAACTACCCCCATTCGTTTAGATCACTCTCACTAGATCACACACTCAAAACAACTGTCTGGAAGGACTTACAACATGGAGATCAACTGAGCAGGGAAACACTGTCCTTCTCTAATAACTACCCCCATTCGTTTAGATCACTCTCACTAGATCACACACTCAAAACAACTGTCTGGAAGGACTTACAACATGGAGATCAACTGAGCAGGGAAACACTGTCCTTCTCTAATAACTACCCCCATTCGTTTAGATCACTCTCACTAGATCACACACTCAAAATAACTGTCTGGAAGGACTGAGAAAATGGCCGTTTGAAAACACACAGACAGGGATGGTAAAGGACAGTAGACCACAATATGTGGTTGAGTGAATTCAGACACATCTCTAGTGTGAACATGGCACCTTCATAGATATATACTGACATAGGCTATTACTGTTCTATTTAACTGTGTCCAGGACCAATACTTTCCAAGTATATTTCCAAATACATTCCAATATTCAACTACTTGTACTTTCAAATCAAACATTGCTGAATACTTACTTCTAAAGTATGCGAAAGTACTTTAAATAATTGAAATAGTATTTGAACCCAAATCTGGTGTCCACCTTTGTGTCTGAGCCTAAGCCGGTGAGTGTAGGCAGCCAGTCCAGGGCCACTGTTTAGTGTTTAGCACATGAACAGAGGTGGAACATGGCCTGAGGCTGGTAGAGAGGTGTAGAGGAGCCCGGGGTCTAACCAAACAGAGTACACAACAGAAGAAGGCCCCAGAAGCTCTGGACACTGATCAATACATGACAGCAGTAAATCTCCTCTGGATGGCAGGTCAGCCAATCAAAAGGCCTCGTGGTCTTATCAGGGATCATAAAAAGGATTGGAGAAACATAGAATGATGGGAATGATTTGAATGATGTGAATGCTCAACAACAGTGGCCCAGACATTCAGACAACTCAGCCCTAGTGTTCTGGGAACAAGGAAGGAAAGGGCTCACTAGTAAAGATAGGATACAGTATGATGTTGCTAGGGGAGAAAAGAGGGAGTGGGGGTAGAGAAGAGGGCAGGAAAGGAAGGTAGGGAGGGAGAGAGAGAGATGGGCAACCTCTTATTAAAAACTTCCTGACAACAGTTTGCTCAGTTTATTTTGACCAGTGAAACAAATGTCTTGAGGGAGAACAAAGACCTGGTGATGACCACAATGGTATCCATGTTGTCTCCTGGACTAGTTCAGAGGGAGGGGATACCATCGCAGTCTCTCTCAAGCCCCTCCCCCTCAACACTGCAGTCAGAGATGATGGGCAGGTGTCACGGCGACGGTGTGATTGACAGGTTCTTTATCAGGCCCTGGCAGACACACCACTAGAAAGGCAGTTGGATTAGAACTGGGACCAGGCCAGACCTGGCCTCCAATCCCACTGTGTGCAGACACACACTGGCAGGGCCTTCACCCCCCATTATGCCCTCCACTGGCACAGACTAAGCACTCAGCCCTGGTGTCACCCAATGTCATGACTCAATTTGATGGTCGGATTAAAGACTGATTCAGAGGCAATTATGTTAATGAATTTAGAATAAGAGATGTCATATTACAACGGTTATTAGGTCTTTGTGTGAAGAGAACATGCCATGGCAGCAAGGCTAATTAGCAGTCCCTCGTCTGACTGGCATTTCACAACCCTAATACGGTTATATTAGGAATAACTAGGCTAATCTCAGACCGGGATTGTCAAACTGGGTCATGTTCATTAGGCACCAAACGGAAGAAAACTGACTGAAACGCGGAGGGGGCTGGTTATTTCAATTTTATTTGAAATCTACGGTGTGCCCCGACTGAACACGACCCTGGTATGTCCATGTCTTTGACAGTGACCACCGACCCCTGTGCTGTGCTGTGTCTGCCACCCAGTACATTTGACCTCTGCCCTCTAACCCATGCCCTGTCCCAAATCAAGTACCTTAGTGAAGGCTTGTAGCTGCTCCAGCTGTGTGTGGGCCAGGCCCAGTCGTCTGTGCAGGGCCTCCAGGGCCACGGTGCTCTGCTGGGCCAGACCCTCCATCTGACGGGATGCTGTCTGCTCCAGCTCAGCCTGGGCCCGCTCACTGGCCCTCACACGGGCCTGCAGGGCCTCCACACACTGCTCCTACAAGGAGGGAGAGAGAAGGATATCAGATTTCCATTCATGCTGTTCACTCTTACACTGAAAATTGAACAGCAATTGTCTATCAATGTTTCATGACGTACAATGATAATGTAGAGATGATTTATGTATTAATTATGGTTTGATGACAACCCAGGGAGATTATATCGTAATACATGGGGTTGGAAAGGACGCTATAAGAAGGCGTTGTGGAGTCAATCTCCACTTCCGTTAGTGTACTTCTCCCAGCTTGTCCATGGGAAGGAAAACTGTATAAAATCCACCTTATGATATTTTTTACCAAGTCAAAAAAGAACGATCCCAGCCTGTGTGTAAGCAACATTACCACTGCTACCACACATTACCACACACTACTAGAATGGTGAGCCTGAACCGCTATCGCTGCTACCTTCTTGTCCAGGCCCTCCTTGAGATCCTGACAGGTCGTCTCATACTGACTCTTCTCTTTAGTGGCTACACTCAGCCTCCTCTTCAGAGAGTCTATATAGGCCTTCCTGTTAGTGGCCTCCTCTGTCAAGGTCTTCACCTGGACGTCACACACAGAGGGAGAGAGGAGGAAGAACTTGAGATGACCTTATAAATAACAAAGATGTTTGAAAGTGTTTTTCTTTAGCCCATGCTACAGTACTGTGTACATTAAATCAAGGCTAGGTGTATATGTCGGTTAGTGGTGTTTTCATGAAATATAGTACATGCGTAGCCGATTCATTGTTAAATTTGCCAGCAGATGACGTCATGTGATGAAAACGTGCCATCTGAAATGTTGTTGTGACTACAGGAAAACCATCAAGTCAAGAGGGACTGTAAACGTGCCAGGTAAATGTTGTTGTGACTACAGGAAAACCATCAAGTCAAGAGGGACTGTAAACGTGCCATCTGAAATGTTGTTGTGACTACAGGAAAACCATCAAGTCAAGAGGGACTGTAAACGTGCCAGTTAAATGTTGTTGTGACTACAGGAAAACCATCAAGTCAAGAGGGACTGTAAACGTGCCATCTGAAATGTTGTTGTGACTACAGGAAAACCATCAAGTCAAGAGGGACAGTAAACGTGCCAGTTAAATGTTGTTGTGACTACAGGAAAACCATCAACTCAAGAGGGACTGTAAACGTGCCAGGTAAATGTTGTTGTGACTACAGGAAAACCATCAAGTCAAGAGGGACTGTAAACGTGCCAGTTAAATGTTGCTGTGACTACAGGAAAACCATCAAGTCAAGAGGGACTGTAAACGTGCCAGTTAAATGTTGTTGTGACTACAGGAAAACCATCAAGTCAAGAGGGACTGTAAACGTGCCAGTTAAATGTTGCTGTGACTACAGGAAAACCATCAAGTCAAGAGGGACTGTAAACGTGCCAGTTAAATGTTGTTGTGACTACAGGAAAACCATCAAGTCAAGAGGGACTGTAAACGTGCCAGTTAAATGTTGTTGTGACTACAGGAAAACCATCAAGTCAAGAGGGACTGTAAACGTGCCAGTTAAATGTTGTTGTGACTACAGGAAAACCATCAAGTCAAGAGGGACTGTAAACGTGCCAGTTAAATGTTGTTGTGACTACAGGAAAACCATCAAGTCAAGAGGGACTGTAAACGTGCCAGTTAAATGTTGCTGTGACTACAGGAAAACCATCAAGTCAAGAGGGACTGTAAACGTGCCAGTTAAATGTTGTTGTGACTACAGGAAAACCATCAAGTCAAGAGGGACTGTAAACGTGCCAGTTAAATGTTGTTGTGACTACAGGAAAACCATCAAGTCAAGAGGGACTGTAAACGTGCCAGTTAAATGTTGTTGTGACTACAGGAAAACCATCAAGTCAAGAGGGACTGTAAACGTGCCAGTTAAATGTTGTTGTGACTACAGGAAAACCATCAAGTCAAGAGGGACTGTAAACGTGCCAGTTAAATGCATTTTATGCCATCTGACTCTGCTAAGTGTGATGAAACCATGTGGTGTGAGATGTTAACTGGGACCTACTTTCTTCTCCAGCTCCTCCACCAGTCCTCTGTGTGTCTTCTCAGTCTCCAGGAGGAACTTCATCCTGGTCTTCACATCCTCCACCAGCTGCCTCTTCATGTGCACGTCTCTCTCTGTGTGGATCACCCTGGGAATGAGACGCGCGCGCGCACGCACACACACACACACACACACACACACACACACACACACACACACACACACACACACACACACACACACACACACACACACACACACACACACACACACACACACACACACACACACACACACACACACACACACACACACACACACACACACACACACACAAACACACACACACACACACACACACACACACACACACACACACACACACACACACACACACGTCATTAACACGCACGCAACGATGCAGACGCAAACACACGCAGAAGCAGACACACACACACACACCGTGTCCCCATGCTCCCCTTCCATCACATCTCATTATGACAACTAAATATATTGACAATCCCATGCTGACAGGGGAAGCTGCAGTAAATATGAATGGCTGTATAACATCCCATTTGTAGACTGCATACATTCCTGATTCCTAGACTAGTGGGGAATATCTATGCATGTTGTGATACATCAGTTGGGGAACATTTCTGACAAATGACCTTCTAGATCTTCTGATCTACACTAACATCCAGACTGCAGTAACAGTCTGATCTACACTAACATCCAGACTGCAGTAACAGTCTGATCTACACTAACGTCCAGACTGCAGTAACAGTCTGATCTACACTAACATCCAGACTGCAGTAACAGTCTGATCTACACTAACGTCCAGACTGCAGTAACAGTCTGATCTGCAGTAACAGTCTGATCTACACTAACGTCCAGACTGCAGTAACAGTCTGATCTGCAGTAACAGTCTGATCTACACTAACATCCAGACTGCAGTAACAGTCTGATCTACACTAACGTCCAGACTGCAGTAACAGTCTGATCTGCAGTAACAGTCTGATCTACACTAACATCCAGACTGCAGTAACAGTCTGATCTACACTAACATCCAGACTGCAGTAACAGTCTGAACTACATTAACGTCCTGACTGCAGTAACAGTCTGATCTACACTAACATAGAAGCAATTCAACACATCCAAATAGCATGAAAAGAGAGACAGTTCTTGATGAAATGTTCCACTGCTGTCCTCGCCACATGAAAACCCATTCGACTGGGGAGGGGCCGACTAGGGAGGGGGACGTGGTTCTGTAGATAACGATCCAGAGGGGAACTCCAAAAGAGCTTGTTTACTTGACTAGTTGACTATTCTGACAGTAACTAGATAGAGAGACACTGGGGGCCCGCTGTTGAAACGGCATGGCTGTGTGTGTGTGTGTGTGTGTGTCTAAAATGTACGACGTGTCACTTCACATTTCAAAACCTCTCCCCGACACGCTTAATATTCCCGGAACTCTTTGGAGCCTAATCTTAAGAGACTCTTTCAGTTAAACGTCTTAGCGTGTTGTTTATTCTGTTTACATGTTTTGCTCTGGGTTTTTTTCTCCACATAAAGGCAAATATTACCGACTTCATGTCCTTCTGGGGTCCCGCTGGGGGGGGGATCGGAAGAACAAATGGAATGATATAATTAAAGATCAGATGTGTTTCCTTTTAATTAATCAGGTTTACATTGCAAAATATGTCTTGTTTTTTCCCCTCTCGGCCTGCGCATGTTCCGGACTGGGCTTCGATTCTAAATAAACAGATGACGCAACCGAGGGGCAAGTGCCGTTCATATTTTTGTGTAAGTAAATGTCCCTGTCTCCCTCGATAGAGCCGTTAGCCTGGGGGCAGACCGGCCCAAATAAATGAGAGCTTGTCTTATTGGAGTGACATTAAATGAAATGAGAGAGAAGAGAGGAGAGTCTGGCCGGGGGGACCTGCTGCATAAGGTCCCTGGTTACCCCAATGGATTTA